>NC_058130.1:335503685-335545578 GCF_016433145.1 Gracilinanus agilis | reverse complement strand
AGAGAGAGAGAGAGAGAGAGAGAGAGAGAGAGAGAGAGAGAGAGAGAGAGAGAGAGAGAGAGAAATCTGTCTAAAAACGGTGGCCCTCTTTTTAACTCTTGAGATTTTGGTTGAGTCTCTTTCAACATATTACATGAGATTAATGTAATAGGTGGGTATATTCCACATATGATTCTCATGGCTACTTGTTTACCAAGTAGAGCAGAAGATCAAAGGCCCATCTCCTGGATCAGGTGTCCAGATACTTTTGAACCTGCAAGGCATTTGTTCTGAAGAGATAGACTAGATTTTAAGAAAACTTGCAAACTAAGTTATTTCTCCTTGGAAAAGTGGCTTCTACATATTTCATAATCTTTTATCTTTACCCTGAAGAGAGTCAATAATTCATTCCAATAGACCCACAACTGTCTTGTTGATATTAAACAAACTTCCACTGCCCTTATGGGATGCCAGAAGGGAACTGTAGTACAAGATATCAACCTCTTTCATTCGTCTTCATCTTACATTGAGTTAGAAGGACCTTAGATGGTTTGATTTTTTGAAAAAATTCCATTTCATTTCCATGAGATAAATGAAATGAAATATCTTGACATGTTAAAATAAATGGGAAGATTACTGTAAACTGAAAGCCAAATGGAAGATATGTTCCTGGAACTCCCATGACTGAATTCTCACTCCTTGGCTGAACTTAGACAGATTCTTTCTTTTGTGATGGGTGGGGTTAGCAATGTGCACCTCAGGGCAGAAGCCTTTCTTCCTGAAAGCATTCTTTTGGTGTTTTCTTTCTATAGAGGAGAAGGGGAAAGTCCTGATCATGGAGTCTAGGAGAAGACTGACTGAATTCTACTCCCCATATGTTGCTGGGTGTTGTATCAGAAATGTTTTTGCTAAGAGCAAAGAGATCTGGTTTCTGGTTCTGCTTCTGTGACTAAGTCAGTGACCAAGATCAGTCCTCAAAATGAAACTCAAGATAGATACTGTGAGCTTCAGATTTTCCCAGAAGTCAGAGAGAATGACTAGCAGTTATATTAGGTGGGCTCAAGTTCTTCAGAGCATTAAATGCCCCTTCCTATATAAAATCTATGATTATGTAATCCAAAAGGTAGTGGCAGACTGGGGTTTGGTAAACTTGTTTGCCCTAAGTGATAGGACTAATGGGACTACATCAATGGTGTAATGATTAAAAATGATAAAGGCTGAAGATATGAGGGAAATGAATAGTTTAATTAAAGCCATGTTAATAAAATAATTTGGCCGACCGCGCCTGACTACTTTTAAAAATGCTGCTCGTCCGTATCTCCACCCATCTTTCTTAGTCTCGCATGCCAGAGAGCCCGCTCAGGTAGCAAAGAGAGAGCGTCTCAAGCCCGACCTCCGAATTTAAGTCGGGCTCCACGTTGGTTCCCGTTCTCTGACGTAATCACGTCAGAAACTGGAAACCCATTGGATCATGGGAAATGTAGTCTCAAAGTTCCCCACATGTCCACAGGAAGTTTGTAAGATACTTTTAAATGGTACCTCCCTGAATTCCAAACACACAATGGTCATAAGGGCCATCGGTAGGCCCAAGGAACTTATGGCAAAGGAGGAAGAGTGAAGGTTAGAATTCTACTAACATTGTGATCTGTTATTACTTTTGTGGCCTTAGTCAAGTCCCTCAATCTATCTGGGCTCCAGTTTCCCCATTTGTAAAATGAGGAGGTCGGACTAGATGGTCTCTGAGTTCTCTTCTAGGACAGAACTCTAGATCCATGTGATTCTATGAACATGGCAAGGATCTTGCCTCAATGATTGTTCCATCTTTCCTTTTCTTTTTCCATCTCTCTTTCTGTACTGACTCCTTCCCTGCAACCTGCAAACATAGATTCCCCCATTCTATTAAATGATTTTTCACGGAAACGTGACATTCTCTCAAGCTATTGACCTATATCTCTCTTCTCTTTTAATGACAAACTCCTAGAGTCACCTTCACTATCTGCTTCCTACCTCTCTATTGAAAATGCTGGCTGAAAATATTCTAGTAAAATTTTTTAACTACCAAATCAAATGGCTTTTTCTCAGACTTCATCTTTGTTGACCTCTTTGCTGTTTTCGACATGGTCAGCTTTCTCTTCCTTATCTATATTTTCTTCTTTTGGTTTCGGTGATACTACTCTGATGGTTTTTCAATTTCCCAACCTGTGTTGCTAGATTGTCATCCATCTTTTACCCACTATGTATGAGTCTCTTCCAAGTTTCTGTCCTAGATCATTTTCTCTCTCTATGTTCTCTTCCTCAAATGATCTCCTCTGCCATCATGGATTAAATAATCACCTTTACCCTTATGACTTCCAAATTTATATACCTATTCCTAATATGTCTATATGGATCATAGGCAGGCTTCAGGGATGACTAGCATCTTTGAAGTGAGGACTTCTTAGGATATTTTCAGGGCTGTTCATCCACTTTTGGTCTCTACCGGTCTCCTTTCCCTCAACCACAGCTCCAAGAAGCTGTAGCATGTGTAGCAGGCACACCTTGGTACAAACCATCTTGGCAGAAGGGCTAAACCAGGTTGAAGATAACTGATAAGACCTCAAACCTGTTGGTGACTTATGGGGATGTCTACCCCAAGCATGGGAAGACTTCCTCTGGTAGAATGGGTGAATGAGACAATTTGTTCCAATGGCCATGAAGGTAGCTGAAGCAGTCACTGTGGATTGCTTGGTCAGATATCAAAGATACCAAGCCAAGGTCATCTATGAAATACAAGGCCATTGCCAATGGTCCTGATTTTTATCTTGCCCCTGATCTTCCATAAATCTGGAAGAGAGAGTGAGGCTGATAATTTTTTTCAACTCTGCCTCACTAAAATCTAATTCACGAGTATCATCTTGTAATATTATTGGTCCTTTTTGAAAATGAAAGATGAGCAACAATTTCTCCCAATCTCTAGTTCCTAGAGTTAATTGTCTGTAGGATATTTAATCTTAGTGCCTTAAAACTAAAATTCTATTTGGAGTCCATTTTGAGTACTTGAGTTTCTTTATATGTGAGTATGTGAAGAATATATCTATGTGTATGTATGTATATGTATGTGTGCATGCTTACACATCTGACCCTAAAGACAGCCATGCTGAACTAGATTTGGTCTGATTAATCAGCCTTGGTGTTTCTTTCTTTGTTGTAGCCTTTATAGCTAAGCTCCTTTGCCTTCCAGAAAGTTTCTGGGGCAGCTAAGTGGAATAGTGAATAGAGTACAGGAGGTACTGGGTTCAAATGTGACCTCAGACACATACTAGCAAGTCATTTAACCCCATATGCCTAGCCTTTGCCCTTCCATCTTACAGTGGTTACTGAGACAGAAAGTAAGGGTTAAGGAAAAAAACTCCAAAAGGTGATATTTTAGATTAAGTCAGTCTCAAGAGCAATTCAGATGCTTCTCTTCATTCCTGAGAACCCCCCTCCCCAACACCCTCAGTTTCAGTTCGCTCTACTACTCAGATTGAAAAAGAAATTTGACCTCGTGCTGGTTTGTATCCTCCCAATTGAATTGCCCTCAGCGCTCAAGTGGATGAAGTGGAAGAAAAAACATCAGTTGCATTTCTCAAAACCAGGTTTCTGCTCTGAGCTCCTGCTGTTCATGTGTGATCGCATATGAAGATGCTTGGCAGTTGTGAAATTAAATTCAGAAAGGAAATGCTGACTGGCTGGATAAATCTACTCTGGGCACACCAGGGGTAGAAATGTTTGAAATATTTAAGGCAAAAAGGGCCTAAGATATCCGTTAGTTCAAGTCCCTCATTTCACAAATAAGAAAACTCTGTCTCAGAGGGGAAAAGGACTTGCTCAAGGTCACACATTGAATCAGTGCATGACAAAGACCACCTTAGGATCTCAGAAAGGTTGTTTGGTCAATGTTTTACAAGCAGTTCTTCCCCAACAAGATAGGCACAATGCACTCCTAAATTTAATCTGTATTATTAACATTTGCTTCACAGTTTTTATGTCTAGACAATCCACAGAACAAATCTAGTCCTGGTTTATAGCATTTGTCCCTTTCTAAAGTGTAAATTCTCATATTAAAATTTTATCAATCTGTTTTTAGGAGTTTTTTTGAGCAAACCACTAGACTGAATTTTCCAACAGCCAAACCTGGAATACAGAACTGTAATTCAGAATTCCTTTTCCAAGAGAGGCAAAGGGAGCCTGAGGTGGCTCAGGGACAGTTGGGAGTCAATGATAGTACAAGGGAGAATTGGTGGTTGGTGCCCAGTGAGCCCCGATAGATGATAGAGGGGAAGAGCAGAGGTACAAGTGATCTTATGGGAATAGTTGTGCTGGGAGGTGGGAGAGACCATCAGTCAATCCCACAGAAATACCTGCCTGTACTCACTGAGCTTTGGGAGGGAAGGTAGCATATTTGGAGAGGTGTGACAAACTGACTGGACCCTGAAGATGGGGATGAAAAAGCTGCAGGACTGGGAAAGAGAATTGTTACTCTCGGTGGTCACTAGAACTTCCTTGTGGAGATTCTACTTCTCCTAAGGGATAGACTAGTAAGTGCTACTGGCACCTTGGGGAAAACCCTCATATTTTCTCTTTAATTGGAGTATGAGAAAATTAATGGGCTCATTCTGTGTTTCATCCAAGCCTTGATGGTGCTGAGATTCCATCATATGAACAAATCATTGAGTATTTTTTGTTTGTTTTTTTACATTTTTAAACCTTAACTTCTGTGAATTGACTCCTAGGTGGAAGAGTGGTAAGGGTGGGCAATGGGGGTCAAGTGACTTGCCCAGGGTTACACAGCTGGGAAGTGTCTGAGGCCAGATTTGAACCTAGGACCTCCTGTCTCTAGGCCTGACTCTCAATCCACTGAGCTACCCAGCTGCCCCCCAAATCATTGAGTTTTAACAATACATAACGGTAATGTTGTCCTTTATGTATAAGCATAGTATCATTGACCTACCATCAATATGGCAGGGATTTGGAGGGATTTTTAAAATAATGGTGATGGATTATTTTTTATTTTATTTTTTAAATGTATTATCTTCATTTTGTCTTAATGAGGAATTGCCACATTTTCCCAAAGTTATATGATTCATGTTATCTCCCTCCCTTCTACCCTCTATCCTCCCAGAACTGACAAGCAATTCATGGATTAAAAAAAAAAAAAAGAAGTATTTGGCACATTGTCTAACTTTTTGGGGTCTCAGTTTCCTCAACTATAAAATGAAGGAATTAAAATAAATGATATCCAAGGGTCTTTCTAGCTATACATTCCATGATGTGGTGAATTACCCTTCTATCTAGCATCTTAGCAGTTCTGAATTTGTGGATTTTTGCCCAGACTCAAGGGTAATCTTAAATTTAAAATTAATTAATTTATTAAAAAATCCTTACTTTCCAAGACAGAAGAATGGTAAGGGCTGGGCAATGGGTCACACAGCTAGGAAGTGTCTGGAGTCAAATTTGAACCCAGGACCTCCTATCTTTAGGCCTGGCTCACAATCCACTGAGCCACCTAGCTGCTTTGCTGGTGTATAGAGGGAAAATCAATGTATTATTCTCAATGTATTTTAAGATAAATATCCCTGTAGAGGGTAAGTTTAAATCATTAGCTTAATTGGATACTGCTTTGCTCTCCATTGACCCTCCCCCATCATAGTCTTTCACATAGACCTTTAATTGGTGCTTTTTTTTGTACAGGTGGAGGGTATTGTGTTGGTTTCCTATAAATTGGAGAATTCATTTGAATCTTTGAGTCTCTGACTTGAGAGCAATGTCCCTGTATGTAGCAAGAAAGCCACTGTGTCTTCATCTTATATTGACCTCTCTTATTATTTGAGTGATTAAAGGGGGGTACATCTTGCTATATAAAGACCCCCCCCCCAATTCCCATCCCATCCCATACAGACGTGATGGATTTCTATGGTCATCCATATTCTTCCATCCCAGTTTCCTTCTTGCTCAATGGCATGCATTTTGGAGATGGTTAGTTGAGGTTGGGAGCTCAGCCTATAACTGTGGACCAGAGGAGCCAACTGGTTGATATGAGTCAAGCCCATGATTTTGATCCATTCATTAACACGGCATCCTATGACCATGGTCAAATCACTTACTCTCCCTGGGCCTCTATTTCCTCATCTGCAAAATGAGGGATTAGATGATAAGACCTCTAAAAATCTCTTCCAACTCTAGATCAAAGATCCCCAAGTGTCATGAGGAAAGAACTCAGCATCTTCCCTGCTCAAATTTGACGCTTGAGTTTGCTCTTGATACTTTCTTCAAGACTGTGAGTTCCTTATGGGCAGGAGCCTCACCGATGCATTTCTTTGTATGCTCACCTCTTAGCACAGTGCCTGGCTTACAGTATTTGATAGATGCTTGTTGACGGACTGATTAGGCATATCCTCAGTTCCCTAAAAACACTGAAGTAGCCCATACATATCTACTGACGCTAGGTGCCCACACTTTCACTAACCAGGCAAGTTACATAATGCACTGGAAGAAATTGAATGAATTCCAAAATGACTGGCTTTATGGTTCTATTCCCTTTCATCATTCCGACTTTTGATCCTTACCCAAAGGCTTTTCTAAAAGCCTCAGAAAAGCTCTGGGTTTTAAAGAGCAGCCTGAAATAGGAAAGTCAGGAGAGTAATGATAAGAAGGAGAAAGCTGGCTTTGCTGCAGAAGGAAGGCCAAGAAAAACACCCAAGAACATGGGCAGTAGAAAGAATCCTAGGGAGTTATCCAAAGTGAAATGAAGTGAAGGGAAGAAAGAAGGAGAAGGGCAACGATGGAAGGAGGCAAGGGAGTGATGGCAGTTGGAAGAATGATATGATTATAAAAGACAAAAAGTTTGGGTTGGATTTGTAAGATTAGGAAAAGAGTTATTTGTTGTTCAGTTGTTTCAGTCGTGTCTGACTCTTTGACATCTCACATGGGGTTCTCTTGGCAAAGATACTAGAGTGGTTTGCCATTCCTTCTCTGGCTCATTTTACTCATGAGGAATTAAGGAAAACAGGATTAGATGACTTGCCCAAGGTCACATAGTAAGTGTCTGGAGCCAGATTTAAATTCAGGAAGATGAGTCCTCCTGACCCAGAAGTCTTATCTACTCTTATGTACTATAGTGACTTTGTAAAGTCATTTTGGAGGTAGCATAAGGAACACTGCATAGAATAATGCTTAATGCCCAGATGCTCATTTATGGTGAGGAGAATAACAAAGAATGTAGCAAGTATTGAATCACTAAGCTGGAGTTCCCCTCCATCAGGCACAACCATTCTCCTGCCTGCAGTCAAAACTACCTAACCATCTTGGTCACTCCTTAGAATCCCAGCAAGGAGAATCCATATCTTATTTTGTGTGGTCATCCATTCTAGTGTCTAACAAATTTTCTTTAGGGAAATGAGAAAGAAAAGGGTGGAATTTAAAAATATGTTGAAAGGAAATACTGGCAGAATTAGGAGACAGCCTGGATGTAGGAGGTGGTAACTGGAGGGGGTAAGAAGGAAGATGCCAAAGATAACACCCATTATTGTATCAAGTCTTGGCTATTTTTACAAGCTATTCCACAGATCATTTACTAGAATGCTATGAAACACTGCCCAGAGAAAAAGACCTGCATGTTAACAGGCATGAGAACAGTTTGTGGTGCAGTAACCTTGAGAGTTGAACATATTTTCCCCACACACTTGCTAATTTGAAGACTAGAGTAATCTGCCTTCTTCCGTGACTAAGGCTCTCCTAAACCTCCTCTTCAAGATGGAGAGCAGCTGCAAAAGATTTCCACAATTAGAGAAGCTTCTAAGGATTTGTGTAAAGATGTCATCATTGCTTTTTCTTTCCCTTCCTGCATGTGTAGCTTCTCAAGTAGGGATGTGAGTTTTCAGATCCATTGTCCTATCTTTTCCTTCATCTTCAGCACACTCTCCTAAGAGGGTTAAGCTCTGTCCTTAGGCCTGTTATGTATAACATTTTTATTGAAGATTGTACTTATTATGATGGCTAAAACCTGGAGATAATATGTCCCATATTCAAGGAATGAATTATGGTCTAGCCATATGATGGAGTATTATGGCATTAAAAAAACAAAGAAATAAATTATTTTGGACAGTCTTAAATGAACTAATGCAGAGTGAAGTGAGGAGAATCAGAGAAACAATTTATTCTATCACATCAATATTTATAAAAATGAATTTTTTTAGGACTTTTTATAAACAGAAAGAAAGAAATGAACAGAATCAGGAGAACAATTTATACAACAATCACTCTATAAAAACAAATAACTTTGAAAGCTATAAGAACTCTGACCAACATTATGACTATTTTTTATTCCAGAGGACTGATGATAAAACATGCCATCCATTACAGAAAAATAATGGGTTTAAAGGGCAGCTACCTGGCACAGTGGATAGAATGCTGAGCCTGGATATAGGAAGATTCATCTTCCTGAGTTTAAGTCTGACCTCAAACACTAACTGGGTGATTATGAACAAGAAAATTAACCTTCTCTGTCTCAGTTTCCTCATCTGCAAAATGAGCTGGGAAAGGAAAAACCATGCCAAGAAAACCCCAAATGGTCTAAGATGAGGTACAAATTGGAAAGGTAGTGAATAGAATAAATTGGACATCTGAGGAGGGATATGGCCAAAAAAAAAAAAAAAAGAGAAAGAGAGAGAGAAAGTATTATGTAATTATGTCTTTGAATGTGAATGGTATGAATTCACTAATAAAATGAAAACAGCAGAATGGATCAAAACCTAACAATATGTTGTTTACAAAAAACATAATTAAAAAATGAGAGACACACACAGAATAAAAATAAAGGACAGGAGCAATGTATGCTAGGTCTTTGCTGATAGAAACAGAACAGGGATAGCAATCATGGTCACTGATAAAGTTAAAGCTGAAATAGATCTAATTAAAAGAGATAAACAAGGAAACTATATTATGCTAAAAGGTACCATAGATAATAGATAACTATTATCAATACTAAACTATATTATGCTAAAAGGTACCATAGATAATAGATAACTATTATCAATACTAAATCTATATGCACCAAATGTTATACCAACCAAATTTTAAAAGGAAAAACGAAATGAGTTACAGATGGAAATAAATAAGAAATCAATAATAGTAGGAGACTTTAATTTTCCCCTCTCAGAATCTTAGATAAGTTAAATATGACATGTCTCTGGAAAGAATTGAAGGGAAACAGTAATCAGTATACCTTTTCAACAATACATGGTATTTTTATGAAAATTGACCATATATTAGGGCATAAAACATTACAGTTAAAGAAAAGCAAAAATATTAAATGTATCCTTTTCAGACCATAATGGAATAAGAATTACATATACCATGGAAACAAAAGCAAAAGTGAATTGAAGTCTAAATAACTTAGTCTTAAAGAACAAATCATAGAAATAATAAATGAATTCATTAAAGAGAATGATAATGATGAAACAACATATTAAAATCTGTGGGATGTAGCAAAAGTAATAAAGGAAAATTTATATTTCTGAATACTTATAATAATAAAGTATTTGAGCTCCTCTCTCTCAAATCTATTTTCACCCATGTCTTTCCTCTGTTCAAGAAGTTTCTTGGCTCTCTATTACTACTAAGAGAAAATGCAAACTCCTCTTTTGGCTCTTAAAATTCTTCACAATCTGGCTCTAACCATCTTTCTAGAGCATTTATGTATCACTTCACAACTTAAGTTTTATATTACTGCCATATTTTGTGTTTGGTCTTCCATGATGTACATGACAATACATCACACAGAGTCTTACCCACTATAGCCTGGAATGCTTTCTCCGCTTTCTCCTCAGTTCCATCCCTTTAAGTCTAAGCTCAGCTACCACCTCTTAAAAGAGGCCTTTCTTCACTCCCCCAGTTAGTGTTCTCCCACCCTTTGCCTATATATACCTATTTAATTTTATTATTATTTTCAAAGTATTTTGTCCCTTGGGGTCGGAAACTTCTCATTTTGTAGTTACTGTATCCCCAGAAACTAGTATAGTGCTTACAATGCCAAATTGGTATGTTTGGTATTTAGGGAGGTCTGGCACCTCTTGTGTGAGAACTTGCTAAGCCCTTTTCAGGGACGCTCATCCACTTTTGGTGAATCCTATCCCCCCCCAGTTCACACATGTGGCTCCAAGAATCTGTAGCATGCACAGCAGCCACTCCTTGGAAAAATAATCTTGACAGGTGGACTAAACCAAATTGAAGGTAACTGTTAGATCTTAAATCCAAAGGTGACTTGAGGAAAAGTCTTCCTCTGGCAGAATGAATGGCAAATAACAATTTGTTTCAGTGGACATGAAGGCTGCCAAAGTAGGCATGAGTGCTTAGAGCTTGGTCAGACATCAAAGAAGCCATGGCCATCCACTACATCTTTGGCCATAGCCTTGACTCTTGTCTGGTCATTGGATTTTGATAACTCTGGAAGAGAGAATGAGGTTGATGACTTTGTGTAACTTTGTCTCACTTAAAATTCAATTCATGAGTAAATCATAACTTCACCCATGATGTCACTGGTCCTTTTCAAAATTAAGGACAAACAACAACAGTGCTTAGCACATAGAAGGCCATTAATTGTTAAATGGAACTGAAATATTCTAATCATCCCTTTCAGATCCCCGTAAATGCATCAAATGAACTATGTCAAGCAGATGATGATGATGGTGATGGTGGGTGATGGTAATAATGACGGTGATGATGATCCTAAAGAATTGACTTTGTAAAGAAAAGTAGTAAATATTGGACGGGATGTGGCAAAATTGGGACACTTATGAATTGTTGGTAGATTTGTGAACTGATCCAACTATTCTGGAGGGCCATTTGGAATCCAAATTATAGCCTCAAAGGACTATAAAACTGTATATACCCTTTAATCTGGTAATACCACTACTGGGGCTGTATCCCAAAGAGATAACAGTGAAATCATAAATAAATTAGGTGAACATAGAATAGCAATAGAAAGGAAGGGATTTAAGACCAAGCAAGAGAAAAAGAACATTACAAAATGTAAATTGAATGACTATGATTATATCAAATTAAAAGTTTTTGTACAAAAAACCCTAATGCCACCAAAATTAGAAGGAAAGCAACAAACTGCGAAAACATTTTTATAACAAAACTTTCTGACAAAGATTTAATTTCCCCAATATATAAGGAACTAAGTCAAAATTTATAAAAAATCAAGCCATTCCCCAATAGACAAATGGTCAAGGGACATTAATAGGCAGTTTTCACATGAAGAAACTATCAAAACTATCAATAAGCACATGAAAAAGTGTTCTAAATCCCTTCTGATTAGAGAAATGCAAATTAAAACAACATTGAGGTACACCTTACATTTAGCAGACTAGACAATATGACAGCAAAGGAAAATAATAAATGTTGGAGGGGATGTGGCAAAATTGGGACACTAATACACTGCTGGTGGAGTTGTGAGTTGGTCCAACCATTCAGGAGAACAATTAGGAATTATGCCCAAAGGGTTTTAAAAGAATGCCTACCCTTTGATCTAGTCATACCACTGCTGGGTTTATACCCCAAAGAGAAAATAGGGGGAAATACTTATACAAAAGTATTTATAGCCACACTCTTGGTGGTAGCAAAAAATTGGAAAATGAGGGGGTGTCCCTTGATTGGGGAATGGCTGGGCAAATTGTGGTATCTGATGGTGATGGAATACTATTGTGCTGAAAGGAATAATGAATTGGAGGAATTCCATGTGAACTGAAAAGACCTCCAGGAATTGATGTAGAGCAAAATGAGCAGAACCAGAAGAACATTGTACAAAGAGACTGATACATTATGGCACAATAGAATGTAATAGACTTTTCTACTAGCATCAATGCAATGACCCAGGACAATGCAGAGGAATTTATGAGAAAGAATGCTATCCCTATCCAGAGAAAGAACTGTGGGAACAGAAACTCAGAAGAAAAATATTTATGATCAATCACGTGGTTCAATGGGGATGTGATTGGAGTTTTGATGTTAAAAGATCACTCCACTGCAAATATGAGTAACATGGAAATAGGTTTTGATGACACATGTATAATCCAGTGGAATTGCTTGTCAGCTATGGGGGGGGGGGTGCAGCAGGAGGAAGAGGGGTGGGAAAAATTACAAATCATATAACCATGGCAAAAATTCTAAATAAATTTTTAAAAAGAGATAATAAAAAAGGGGAAAGGACTACTTGTAAAAATATTTATAGCTGCTCTTTTTGTGGTGGCAAAGAATTGGAAATTGAGGGAATGTCCATCAACTGGGGAATGGTTGAACAATTGTGTTACATGCTGGTGGTGGAATGTTACTGTGCTATAAGAAATGATAAGCAAGATAATTTCAGAAAAAGCTGGAAAGATCTTTGGGAACTGATGCAGAGAGAAATAAGCAGAAATGGGAGAACTGTACACAATAATATCAATATTCGATGATGATTATCTGTGAAAATTTGGCTACTTTCAGCAATGCAATGATCTGGGGCTATCCTGAAAGACTTTTGACAGGGAATGCTATCCAATTCCTGAGAAAGAACTGTTTTAGTCATCTTTTACATCAGTGTAATTTTGGTTTTATTTTGGGGTTTTGGTTATGTATGACTTGCTCTTGCAATATATGACCATTATGGAAGTTGTTTTGCACAAAAACAAAATGAAATTTTTTTTTGTACAGGTAGAAAAGAAAATTTGGCTTTGGAGCTCCTATTGATCTAGGACAGTGATTCCCAAAGTGGGTGCTACCACCCCTTGGTGGGTGCTACAGCAATCCAGGGGAGCTGTGATGGCCACAGGGGCATTTATCTTTCCTATTAATTGCTATTAAAATTTAAAAAATTAATTTCCAGGGGGCTAAGTAATATTTTTTCTGGAAAGGGGGCGGTAGGCCAAAAAAGTTTGGGAACCACTGAGTTAGGATTTTAGCAATTCAATATTCACATTTTGAAGAAGGTTAAATACACTAAGGACCTATGAGATATCTTAATAGCCTACCAGCCTATAGAGAGCATGCACAAAAAGAGGGCAAAAATCCATAGCTCTAGTGACAGAATCACCTGTCATGTCATTCCAAATTCCCATCTGCATTATTCTGTAAACATATAGCTAATGCAAAGGTCAGTCATTGACATTTGTAGATCAGCTGCTTAAGTTACAATCTCATAGATTTAGAGCTAGAAACTGGAACAATCCTCAAAGGCTTATGATAGGGAATGCTATCACCTCCAGAGAAAGAACTGTTGGTGTCGTCTTTCATACCAGTGTATTTATGGTTCTATTTTGAGGTTTTGGTTATTTATGACTTTGCTCCTACAATAATGACCAGTATGGAAGTGTGTTTTGATAATAAAAAATGGGAAAAAAAAGATTTAGAGCCAGAAGAGGTTTTTGTTGCTTCTTAAGTTGTTTCAGTCATGCCCTACTCTTCATGACCCCATTTGAAAATTTCTTGGTAAAGATAATGGAGTGGTTTGCCATTTCCTTCTCTGGCTCATTTTACAGATGAGGAAACTGAGGCAAACAGGGTTATGTGACTTACCCAGGTTCACACAGTTAGTAAATGTATAAAGCCAGACACTCAGGCATTTCTGACTTTAGATCTGATAATTTATCCACTCCACCTCCTGGATGCCCCTAGAAGGAATGGTTGCAATCATCTAGTTCAAACTTATCACCTTATTGGTGGGGAAAATGAGGCCCAGAGGGGTTAAGAGATTAGCTTAAGGTCAAAGAGGTAGTAAGTGACAGTCAGGATTTGAACTCATATCATCTGATATGTGGAAATAGGGAGGACAAGCAGGAAAGGAAGAATTTTAAAGGTGCAAGCTAGAGCAGTATCTAGTTAACAGGAATCGGTGAGAAAATTGGGAGTGAAAGTAATATTTAATATTCCAAGTATTTAATGCATCAAATCTCTGCCAGCCTAATAAAGGAATGAAGTTGTGAACTTGTAACTTCACCTTAGTTATCTACAGTTTGATACCTGAGATGTTTTCCAGCTGTAGTAAAAATTGCTGTGATTTTAAATAGCTTCCCTGTGGGCACTCAACAAACCTTCAGTAAGTCCTTTCTTTGAACAAGATACCATGCTAAATTCTAGGAATAGAATTATAAACAGAAAGAAGAAAGTCCATGTCTTCAAGGGGCTTATAGTCTAAGAGAAAGACAATGCATAATAGAAAACTGTAAATGGGGGAAGGGAGGCAGAAAATATCCATAACAGAGGTATCATAGAGAAAATCTAAAGAGTCAGAGCTTTCAGGTCCTAGTGAAAAAGAAGGGTTGGTTGACCTGGACACTTGCCTTAAAATAGAGGTACTGGGAGGAAACAATCAATTAGAGGAAATGACCACAAGGGCAAAGTTAACTTCCATTGTGAGAAGGACCAGAGTGAGGTGACTTTGCAGAGTGAAGAGGCCACAGGGACAGAATGAACTTTAATGTTGGAGAAAATTTGGAGGATCCGGAGTGGAGCCCAGAGAGGAATAGACATAGTAAGGGAGGGTGATGAAATTGGGGAAAGGTTATGAACCCAGAGAGATACTCTTTGGATGAGGACTCTCTTTTTAGTCACTAGATTGATGACAGTGGAAAGCTATTCAAGATAAATGACAGTGAGAATGGAGTTGAGGGAAACTTCTATTTGGGCATTTGCTTACAAATTCCTTGTTCAATCATCTTTTTCCAGATTCTATCTTTTAGTTGAGCTATGAACATGAAACACAGAATGGTAGAACTTTAAAGGACCAAGGAGGGCTTCAAGCAGAGAGTCTGGATGACCAGATGTCAAGGATGTTGTAGACAAAATTATTATTATTATTTTTTTGGACAGAATTATTTTTGCATAAGGGTCAGCAAACTATGACCCACAAAACAAGCCTAAACTACCACCTGTTTTTATATAGCTCATAAGCTAAGAATGATATATATATATATGTTTTAAACCCCTACCTTCTGTCTTAGAGTCCATACTGTGTATGTATTATTAGTTCTAAGGTAGAAGAGCAAGCAATGGGGGTTAGGTGACTTGCCCAGGGTCACAAATCCAGGAAGGCCAGATTTGAACTTGGGACCTCCCATCTCTGGGCCTGGCTCTCAATCCACTGAGCCACCCATCTGCCCCTGATTTTTATATTTTTGATTGGCACCCCAGGCCATAATCATTGATTCCTGAATTCTCAGATAATGACTATGGTGTTCTCCCCACAGTTCAGAACTGAAAGGAATGGAGTTAGAAACTATAAAGGAGATTTGGTTGGGCATTTAGGGAAAGTGCCCTCAAATTACAAATAATGGATGTCAAACTGGCCTCCATTAGGAAATTCTGAATTCTTTGTCACTAGAGATACATAATAATAGACTTATCAATGACTGAAATAGCATCTTACAGTCATGAAATTGATTTAGTCATTGGATTGAGCAACTCAGAGAAGGGAATAAGTATTTATACAATCTACTGCATGCCACGTACTGAGTTAAGTGCTGTTGCAAACATTTGATCCTTCACAATAATCCTTCTATTATTTCCCCCATTTTACCGTTGAGAAAACTGAGGCAAATAGAGGTTCAATGTTGGAGAAAATTTGGAGGATCCGGAGGTCACACTGTTAGTATGTGTCTGAGTTCAGACTTGAGCTCAGGTCTTCCTGGCTCCAGACACAACATTCTAATAACTGCACCACCAATTCCTTTTAGCAATGGAATACAAAATAATAAAAAGGGCATTTGTCTGGAACTCAGGAGACAACTGGAATCAAATCTAGTGTTCTTTAATCTCTAGCATTTACTAGCTATATGATCCTTTACAAGCTGTTTTGCCTTTCCAGGGTTTAGCTTCTTTATTAAATGAGGATTTGTCTTGTGCTATTAGGAGGATCAAATGAGAAACTGGCTAGAAAATATTTAACACATCTTATAGCATTTTATAAGTGTCATTTATTGTGACTACTGTTATGATTACGAAGGACATGCTTCCTGCCCTCAAGGATCTTCTCCTTCCAATTTGGGCCATCATTCCCATCCCTTCTTGACATTCCTCCATCAAACATCCTCTCGGTCTTTTGCATATTCATTTTCTTTCTTTATTGGTTCCTTTCTCTTAGACTGCAAATACACCTAGAACCATTTTTGTGAGGCTTGCCACTTTCACTTCCTCATTCCTCAAATTCTGACAATCCTGCTTTCATTTTACCGGTTTCCTGAAACATCAAATTGATCACTATTTATTAAGCACTATAAGGATGACATTAGAAATTGTCTTGTCATATTAGTTTAGAGATAAGAAGTAGAGAAACTGGCTTGAGAAAGAATTGTAGTTTTAAACAGATCTGAGACAGAGTGTCAGATTCAAAAGTTGACAGTGTGTGGGGAAAGGGTAACATTTTTTCTGTGATAGTCTCTGGGTGTGGCAGTTACTCTAATGTGGAGCAGAGCTGTTACTCTCGTTCTCTCTGAGTGCTGGGAGGAGGTGACATCTTTTCTCTCTCTCTCCTCACTGTCTGAGGTAGAAATAAAGGAGGGGAAAAACCTGAAGGAGCCAAGTGATTTTCCTTCCTAACTTGGGAAACACTACTGACTGTCTATTGCTGTTTCATAAATTGTTTTTATCTCTGAGAAGACCAAAGAAAGACCTGTTTTTGGTTTGGACTCTGAGTCTGCTAAGGCTCAGAATCCTAACTTGATTCTTGCTGAGGCTAAGCCAGTTAGGCTTTGTTATTTTTATTACTTGGAGACAAAGTTAAGAATTATAAACTTCATATAAGGATAATATTATTAGTTTTATTGTAGAATAGAGAAAATTTGGGTTAGTCAGATTAGGAAGGAGGTCCAGTGTAGCCTGTGGAAACAGGAGAAGTGGTTCCTTGCAGAACCAAGGAGTTTTATTTGGGTAGAGTTAGAATTCCTTAGAGTTAGAAATCCTTTTTTTTTAATCCTTGTATTCTCAATAAATAGTTTATTTTTATATAACAAGTGTCTCCTTAGCGTCCTCGTGCTTGGCCCTGAAGAGAAGTTCACTTATGATCTTCACTTCAATTATATAAACTGAAGATACTTTGTAAGCATAACAAGCAGAGTATCAAATCAGTTTATAATCAATTAATTGCCCATTATTTTTACATTTCTACTATGTGCCAGGCACTATGCTAACATCTGTCTCCAATTACCTTCCTCCAACCCTTGTTACAATCTTCTGTGGCCTCTCTATAATATCTGATACATATATAACCCAGTGGAATTGCTTGTCAGTCCAGGAGGCAGGGGAAGAAAGAGGGGAGGGGACAATCACGCATCATGTAACCTTGGAAAATATTTAAATAAAATTTTTAAAAAGATATAATAAAAAAGGGGAAAGGACCTACTTGTACAAAAATATTTATAGCTGTTCTTTTTTTAATGGCAAAGAATTGGAAATCAAGGGAATGTCCATCAATTGGGGAATGGCTGAACAAACTGTGCTACATGTTGGTGATGGAATACTATAAGAAATATATATACATATATAAGAAATACTATAAGAAATATATATATATAAGAAATGATAAGCAAGATGATTTCAATAAGAGAGATTTTACTTTTTTTATTGTTTTTGATAATATTAAATAACCTGATTGATATATTCGACATTGGTTCCACTGAAAGGAAAGTCATCCTTAGGGTTGATTTTGGTTCTCTGAATTTGAATATCTCATGTCAGTGACTTCTTCCTTCATTACATTCTACTGGTTACTCTTGGGGCAGATCTTTAGAGATCCCACAATACTCTCCTTATCTGGAAGGCAAAAATTGAAGCAAGGGCAAAGTGCCTCTTGAAAGACAGCTTTATGGTAATGGTAAATTAGAGCATTCTCCGTAGCATTGTAAAATACTATGTGGCCTTTTTCATAATCTAGGGAAATGCCCAACTTATGAAGAGTCTGCCTTATTTGAATATTTTCATAGTTATTACAGAGGTAAAAAATCATTTTCCATTTTCAAGCTAAGTAGGTTGTAAGCATCCCCAGGTAAACTTGAGAAAATGCCCTTCCTTCTAATTGATTCTTCATAGATGCCTACTTCCCATTTTGTTTTGCCCCCCATGTCTACTTCCCACTAGTGTTTCCCTGACATGAAACTCTGGATGGCCAAGACAGTATGAGAAAAACAAATCTTTCTGGGTTGTTGGGAACATCCTGTGGGACACAATCATATCTGACACTCAGTTTCTCGATCAAGAGTGATATCATTGTGAAAAGTCATCAGCATTTCTATCATGCCAGGGATGAGACATTTGGTCCATTTGGGTGAAACTGTCACTGGATCTTGAAGGAGGTACTCCTCATTTCTTTCCAAAATGCACTTTGCATCCTCGAGCATTTCGATGTGAGGCTTATTAAAACTATCTTCTCTTTCTGATATTGCCATTTTCAGATTGTGGATCCATTGGCCCAATCTGGCCTTGCTCTCTTCATACTTTGCCAAGTTGTTTCTTACATCCTGGTCTAGTCTTTGCAGATGAAGCTGCTCTTTTTTCAACATGTACTGGTGCTTCTTCTCAAAATCTCACTGAATCTTTCACAGCCAGGTCTTCTAAGTTACATTAGGCTTTTTTCTTTCTCCCACAGTCCAATTCCATTTGAACTTCAACCTTTTTATATCCTAAAGTATTTTCTACACTCTGGAACATCTTCTTGGTTATCATTTGGAAATTGAGGGTCATTTCCCATGGCTGGGGCTTGCTCTCCTGGATTTCCAAGTCATCTCTTACTTCCTTGTCCATTCTTTACAAGTATAGCTCTTCTTCTCCCAGCAAGAACTGGTGCATTTTTCTATATTCAAATGCAACCAACTCTTTCATAGCAATGCCCTAGGAACTCACAGTGAGCCTCTCTAATATCTTCAAAGTATAGAACATCTTGAAATTCATCCTTCTTTCTCCCCAAAATAGCCAATGATTCCTGGAGATTCTCCATATACTGACCAGCAGCCTTTTTCATAGGAATAGCTTTGTGGTTCTTGTATTCTGGAGTTAAAAAGTAAGAACTACACGAAGGTCGTTGGTCATCCAAGAACAAGGTTTCTTCTATCCCATGTTTGTCACAGTTGGTCAGGCCCCTGATGCTCTGTATTAAATGAGATCTAAGAAATTTGCCAATGACTCTCAGATTCTGCAGCTTTATGTTGCAAGAAAAGTCTCCAAAATGAATGTTTGCCCTTCCTGTTGGGCAGGTTGTTGTTGTGTTGTCATCCTGCCAGCACCTGAGAAGACACTGTTGGCAAAAGTTTTGGCCACAATTGATAATCATTGGATCAATGAAATATCATAAGTCGATGGGGGAGGTAAGATCCAATTTGAGGCTTTCAAGCAAGGTTTTGGCAGCCATGTTCCAAGTCCTGGGAAGAAAAAGTCAGTTAAAATTTAGACTAGGGCATTCATGTTTAGAGAACATATCTCAAAACTATGGGAGAGACTGATTTTCAGGGATTGAGAAGAAGTAGTGGGCCAGGACCAGAAGGGAGCCAGATCCTAATGGATGGATTCCCAAGTTTCAGACTGCCCACTCAGTGTAACCAGGGAACTGGGAGTTCAGGTACTGAGAGATCACAGGTTAGGAATGATGCTCCCTAATGGGTTCCTTCATCTCCAGTGATTTATTTTAACAATAAAATTTCTTTTTACTCTTTCTGGGTTGATGGTTGATTTTTCCAGGTTCAATTCCATTCCCACCCCTACTTCCAGTTCAAACTATTAGGAATGAGGCTCTTTACCCAGAAGCTACCATGTTCCATACTTGATTCTGATTCAGGAGATAACTCTTCGCCTCTCTATTCAGCACAAGAATCACTCAGCAGCACCAGAATTCTCCTTCCTCATCCTCTCCAATCCTCTTGAATATGTTAAAAACCTGTTTTAAAGTGTTCATGCATTTGGGTCTAGGGGACCATGAAACAAGATACATCTCATCTGTCATTTCATCTTCCTAACTTCTATTCAACTTATCTCTCAATTCAGAGCCACCATATTCTGCATGAAACCTCTTTGGTTTTTCTTAAGTACTACCAGAGTTCACTGGTTTAACATACATTATTGGTTTTCTTAGGAAAAACTGATCTCATTTATAGGGATTGGGACAATTTGTATTTTTAATTCTATGAGATCAGTGTAAGAGATGAAAAACTCTAAATGGTTATATCTTTCCCCAAAACTCTGTTAATTAATTAAATCCTCATATGTGGGTATATGTGTCTCTCACTCCTATAGTTATAAATCATTCACTCAACTGAGATTTTATCTTCATCTTCCCAAATGTAAAGAAGAGAGAAAAAAACAAATATTTCTAAGAGATGCTTCCCTTTTAGTCTTTTTTTCAATGGTAGTCAACCCAGAAAGGATACCTCTGGCTCCCATCTTGTAGCAGAAGATGACAGGATTGAGTCCTTGGGGTCTTTTAAAGGGCTTCCCTGGCTTAGCCCCTCCCCTTACTCTATCAGCAAAAGTGTTAATTCACAGAGTCTGAGGGTACTTCTAGTTTGTTGTTGTTGTTGTTGTTGTTCTAAATTCAGATGACTCTAGAGGCCCAAAGTAATGATGATTGGGTGCAAACAATTTCACTTTTCACTTTTTAATGACAGTAGGGGAATGGAACACTGGTGAGAGATTACAGGGAGATATCCCTACACAATCACTGGTCTCATGATTTTGTACTTTTTGCAACACCATTGTTCCTGGATAAATTTTGAGATGGGAGAGGAGTGCTTGCGATCTTGAGATTTGAACCAAGAATCCCTCATCAAATTTCCAGGGCAGAAAAGTTGTGGTTATAAGTAAACAAGGGTCCCTTCTAAGATGGGACTAGAGTGCGGATCATACTTTTCCCAGATCAAACCACCCTATAAGAATCAAAAACTTATCCTATAATTATTTGAACACAATTACAAAGCACCTATCACATAAATAAGGACAGATCTAAAGAATAAAAATAATTGCCCATGAAAAAGCAGAGCCAATATGATAAAATGATAACCTTATTAAAATCTATTTATTCAGTACCATATCAATCAACTACTACATAATGACTTTATAGAGCTCTCTTAAAACAGGTACATGATTAGACATAAAAGATGATATCATAAGTCAATTAAGGGAGCATAGGAAAGTAAACAATATAGATCTATGAATAAGTGAAGAATTTATGGCCAAACAAGAAGCAGAATGAGGAATACAAAGTATAATTTTAATTGTATGATCTTAAAACTTTTTTCCACCAACAAAACCAATAAAGCCCCAATTAAAAGAATAGTCAAGTGAGGGGGACAAAGGAAGCCTGCAAATATTTTGGGTTAAGTCTTAGGAGTTTGTCTGAGAACTTGCGTTAGGGAGGTCCCAGACTGACCTTGTCTTAGACCCTGAAGTACTCAATGATCAAATTTTAAGTCTCCCATTGTATCAGAGGCTTCTCGAGGGTGGACAAGCCCTATGGCTGAAATGATTCTCATGTATCCATTATAAAGCATCAGCTTCTCCCAGTTAATCCAGCCCTGAACTCCTCCTCACTTTGTATAATATTCCTCCTCTTTATTTCTGGATTAAAACTTCTGTCTCCAACCATTTTTCTCAGTACTTCAAAGATCTGTGACTGTCCTTGTGGATTTTTCTTTTCTTTTTTAAAAATGTATTTTTTAAGCAATTACATATAATAAATTACTACATAAGTTTTCTGAAGTTATAGGATTGAACTTGTCTCCCTCCCTCCCTCCCTCCCTCTCTCCCTTCCCTTCTACCTCCTGGAGTTGGCAAGCAATTTGATCTGGGTTACACATTTATTATCACGCAAAACACATTTCCATGTTGTTCATTTTTGTAAGTGAATAATCACATAAAACCAAATCCCCAAAACAAAAACAAGTGAAAAATTGTATGCTTTGATCTGTATTCTGACTCCAACCATTCTTTCTCTGGAGGTGGATAGCATTCTTCGTCATAAGTCCCTCAGTATTGTCCTGGATTGTTGGGAGCCATTGAGAGAAACAGGATCCTTAAGATATTTTTATCTGGACTCCATCAAGACCAACATAGTTTAGCAAAACTCTACGCTGGTTTTTGTGACATGAAAATCAGGTCACAGAACGGATGGCCTATTCAAAAACCTTTGACCCTTCTCTATGGCTCCTTTCATTATTGAAAACATATCAATTTAATTCTCTGAGTCAGCCTTAAGTTTTATAGAAAGCATTTAAGTACTCTATAGTAAACCAACAGTCTCAAGTTAACAATTTTACCCCAAGACAAAAAGAGGAAAAATTAGCAAAAAGCTGCCTTGGCCCTGTATCTATTACTAGACAGCCAAAGTCAAAGTAGGCAGTTAGACAGTTTTATATTCATCTAGGTACTTTCCACCCCACACCACACACATTATTCTTTAATGTATCTTTAGAAGTATGGGAACTTTCATTAAAATAGAATGTTAGATAAAATAAGTCTCAAAATTTAACCTTGGACCTTTGGCATAATCTATGTGTGAAAAAATTTGCGTGTGAGGTAATTCTGTAACCTTTGCATGTCTGCACAGCTGTGAAACTTCATTATGCTTTGAGAGAAATGATTTTTTTGAGAATGATATAAATAAAGAAGGCTCAGAGGTGTTTCTTTGGAGCAGCCATGAACTGACAGACAGATGATTCCCAGCTTCATTCTTTCTCACCTAAACTGTCACCTTCCAGACCCCTGGAGCTATTGGATAGTTTTCTACACTGGATCACTATATTGCTGAGAGTAGTTAAGTCTATCACATTTGATCATTCCACAATATTGCTGTTACTGTGCATAATGTTCTCCTGGTTCTGCTTATTTCACTCTGCATCAGTTCACAGGTCTTTCCAGCTCCTTCTGAAATCATCCATTCATCATTCCTTATAGCACAATAGTATACCATCACCATCATAGACCACAACTTGTTCAACCATTCCCCAATTGATGGATATCCCTTTAATTTCCTATTCTTTGCCACCACAAAAAAGAACAGCTATAAATATTTTTGTACAAGTAGGTCCTTTCCCTGCCCCACCCACCCCTTTTAAAAAAACTCTCTCTGGGACATAGACCTAGTAGAGGTATTACTGGATCAAAAGGTATGCATTGTTTTATAACCCTTTGGGCATAGTTCCAAAATTGCCCTCCAGAATGGTTGGATCAGTTCCCTTGTGGGTTTTTCTTCTCCAGTAGTGAAGGCTGGCTTAGTAGATAGATTTTGAGAGGTGCTGTGACCAAAATTTCTTTACCCTGTTTCCAATCTGATGCAGTCTTCTCTAGATTTACCTCTGCTGGTCCTTAGACATAGCCCACCAGCTGCTCCATGCTTGAAGCCTATTTTGCCTTTGATAGAACCTCCCAGGGATTCTGGCATAGGTTTCTAGAGTCCAGAGTCACCTTCATACCACTCTTGGAAACAGGAGTTCCTAACACATACTTATTGAAATGACTTGAATGTCCCTAGGGGCAGGCTCTGTGGATAGAGTACTAGGCTTGGAGTTAGAAGGATCTGGTTTCCAATCTGACCTCAGATACTTCCTAACTGTGTTACCCCTGGGCAAGTCTCTTAACCCCCAATGCCTAGCTCTTACTGCTCTTCTGTTTTGGAACTAAAACTTAGTATTTATTCTAAGACAGAAGGTAAGGGTTTAAAAAAAAAAGATTACGTGGAAAAAGCTGTTTAAAGGTCATTTGTAAGAAGAGTTCCAGGGAAGAATGCTGTTTCTATTGTGGGGGGCTTGAGGTGAATCCCCTGAGGCTCAGGAAGGGTACCTTTTGCAAGGATGCAAGCCTCCAAAATTTACTTAAAAATAAAAAGAGAAATGTATTAATTTAGAAGGTAATGTTGAATCTGGTTAGGAAGGCTGCCTCCTAGGGCAACAGCATGGATGGGAAAGTTGTTTTCCCAGACGATATGATTTCTGGGGTCTTTATACTCTTTACAACAGTGGAGACATGATTTTGTGCCACACTGAAGATGTGACTCCAGAGTGGTATGCACTGAGGCATGGGCAGGGAGGAGGTTTGCCTGAAGACATAAGGGGTGTCCCTCATAGTTTAGGGAACATAGCAAATAGATGTCTTAGATACAACCTGATGGTATCAAGGCATAGCCTGGAAGTGTATCTCTCTGTCCATCTTGAATCTAAAGGACTATCTGAGAAGGGTAATCCTCTCAGGGTCTTATAGGAGTTATCAGATGTTTTGGGTTAGAAGAGAGCAAAGGAATTTCCCTGATTATAGTTTGCCTGAAACACTTCTATGGTTTTGGGAGTACAATGCTCAGGCCCTTACTACCTATGGAAGACACAAAAAAAGCAAGATAAAGGATGGGCTTACTCCCTTTTCTTAGACTGGAGGGCCAATGAGGGTGGTATATTAGGAAGAATGTTAAGACAAGGAGGTAGGAGGAAAATGGGTGCAAATCTTGCTTCTGATACAAGCTGGGTCATCTTGGACAAGCTTACTTCTCTAAGCCTAAAACTGAATTAAGATGATGTACAAGCAGTGCTTTTCAGACCTGAAAACTTCAGGAATGTTAGCTGTTATCATTTCCTATTTCATCTTAATTGAAACAGTGAGTAAATGAAATTTTAAATGAGTTTTGTTAATGGCATTTGTTTTTCTATCATAGTCATTTTTGAGGATATATCTATCAATGCAGATAAGCAAATATTACCCAATTTCTAATCTTGGGGAACCACATGGGGCAGACACTTTACCAGAGTCAAACAGCTGATATGTGTCAAGAAATAGGGCTTAAACTTCATAGACAATTTTGGTGACATAAAACTGAAAAATTTCCTCTTGCCAAGGACATATTAAAATATGTGAATAGTTACTTAGCCATCTTTCATTTCTCTTTCCCTCAGCTAAATTTTCTTACTTCTTCTGAGATCAGTTCTTCTGCCACCCTACCTAATAAGTTTTCTAATTTCCCTCATCAGCTTTCCTAAACTTAATATATATTTGCATATATACATATATATTTATTTTTTTTCTGATCTTTTTTTTTAAACTTCCAATAATGACTCTGGCCATTCCTATTTGGAAATCTGACCTCCTCTCCAGGTTGATCTCCTGACTGGTATCACCCAGTAATTAGCAGACCCTAGTTTATATCTTTATGGATTCAATTTTTCACCTCAGCTTGTAAAAATAATTATAGGCGAGCTACAAAATTAAAGGGCAAAAACTATGGAAATAAAGGTTCAAAACTGTTTCATATGCTTTTGATAGATGTAATCAAAAGTATCTTCAGAGATAAAGTGAAGTGAAGCTCATAGATGAACTTCCCTTCAGGGCCAGGTGCAAGGAACACTAAAGAGACTTGTTATAGAAAAATGGACTATTTATTTAAAATATATAAGGATAAAAAGGATTTCTAATTCTAAGGGATTCTAACTCCACCCAAATAAAACTCCCTGGTTCCGCAAGGAATCGTTTCTCTTGTGTTTCACAGGCTACACTAATCCTCCCTGATCTTACTAATCCAAATTTATACTATTCTAAATAAAACTACCACTATTATTAGAATTCTTAACTTCGCCTTTAAGTTATAAAAATAACAAAGGCTAGTTGGTTGAGTCTCAACAAGAATCAAGTTAGGACTCTTAGCCTTAACAGACTCAGAGTCCAAACCAAAGACCAGGGTTTCTTTGGTCTTCTCAGAGTTTAATCAATCTATAAACAGTAATAGATAATCAATAATGTTTCCCAAGTTGGAAAACACTAAACTCATTCAGGCCTTTCATTCAGACAGAGAGAGAGGCAAAGATGTTACCTTCTCCAGCCCTGACAGAGAAAGTCCTTCTGTGTGACTCTGTCAACTGCCAGGAACTAACTGTCAAACTACCACACCCAGAAAGAGTAACTGTCACAGGAAAAAACTGTTATAACTGTCAACATTTGATCTCTTTCAACTCTGTTTGAAACTCCTATTCTTTCTCAAGCCGGCTTCTTCACTTCTTATCTCTAAAGTAATAAAACAATACTCATTTTCTAGTATCATCCTTATAAGCTGAAAATCTTTTGTCTTGGCAACTTGCACCCTTCATAGATGGGAAAACATCCTGTTCTCTTTTATTTACTGAGAGTAGTATCTTTACCCCAAAGCATTTTTGGGGGGTGATTTCCTTTCTATTAGTATCCTTAGTTCACACCTGAAGTCTTCCACCAATTCTGTACTTCCTGGAGTTAACACCTGAGAGAACAAAGGCTTCTCTCATCTACCTCTGAGTTTCCTCAATCCCAAAGTCCTCTCTGGGAAGTTATGTATGCCATATAGTAAGGACAGATTGTTTAATATAGATCTGAGATTTTTTTCCTCCGGATAAAATTTGCTAGATCTATAACAGGAAGGTCAAGCTTCAGAAAATGACCCTACACTCATCCTCAGTGGATTCATTGGGAACTTCTGTTTGGTGAATTAATGAGGAAAAAATAAAGGCAAAAAAAAAAATCAAATCACCCTTTCATTGCATTGTCTTGTGCATAAACGAATGAATCTCTAAACAATGGGCCTTAGCTGCCAAAAAATCCACAATAGGTTTGGTAAAGACCCTTATTCATTTATTCATTCCAATCACTAACATTTATTAAGTGCTAACAGTGTGCAAGGTACTCCTTCTCATGGTTATTTTATAGCAAGAATAAGAATAGAACATTTTTACATCTACCATGATTTTTATTCTGGTCACGACTCTGCCACAAATCACAGGCTCATCATGTGAATTGTGTGTAGGTCTGGCTGTTTGCTTGCTCTGGTCCAGAGCACATTTTCAGCTCCAGCAAGAAAACTCCTTCCCTTTCCTCCCTCTACCTCTGACTCATATTTCACTATGGTAACCAGGTAGAGGAACTTAAAATCTACTTCAGAGAGATCTTTATTTTCAAAATGCCAAGCAGAGGAATAAGAGAAGGAGAACTGATTAAAAGGCCAGAGATCCTAGGTCTTGGGTTCTGCCCTTGATAGTTTGGGGGAGGAGAATATGTCACCTTAATAATAAGCTTGAAGAATATTCCAGGGTGTTATAGTATAATAGAATGGAAATTGAACCTGGGAAGCTGGGTTCAAATCCCATCCCTGTATGGTATAATCTATATTTTTTAGTTTTCATTCACTTATTAATTTGCTTTGGCCTCAGTTTCTTTATCTATAAGATGAGAAGATTGGACTAGAATGGGGATAAAGTCCCTTCCAGCTCTAGATCTATGACACAATCATCCTTAGACAAATTTGCTTTACCTCCCTTGGCCTCAGTTTCTTCATTTGATAGAAATGGGGATAAGATTGTTGTTCAGTCGTTTCAGTTGTGTATGACTCTTTATGGCCTTGGCAATATTTTATGGCCTTGGCTTTATTTCCTTGGCAAAGATATTGGAGTTGTTTACCATTTCTTTCTCCAACTCATTTTGCAGATGAGGAAACCTGGGCCAATAGGGTTCAGTCACTTGCCCAAGGTCATACAGGTAGGTAAGTGTCTGAGGCTGGATTTGAACTCCTGTTTTCCTCAGCCCAATTCCACCGCCTGGAGATTAGATTAGATGACCCCTAAATCTCTTCCATCTCTAGATATCCTGTTCACATTAGCTGTAAAATTCCAAACCAGGTGGTGAATGTAGCTGGCAGCCTAGAGCACCCCAGCCTCCTTGTTTGCTGTCCACCATCTGACTTCCTCCCCATGAGGTGAGAAGCTCTTAACTCCTCCATCTCCTGGTTCTTAATATTTGTTGTTGTTGGTTCAAAGTGTCCCCTCCACCCATTTCCTTCTTCTCCTCCAGCTTAAGCCATGAGGAAACAGAATTAGGCCCTCTCACCCTTTTCTAAGTCAACAGGGAGGGAACTCCTGGTAGGAACTCCGGGCTTGAGATCTGCCTGTTGTATTTATTGCTTGGCGGGGTTCCCTCCCTCCCTCCTTATACTTCATTGAATTGATTTTTAAGTATATTGAATTAGCATAGAGCAGCCCAGGTTTCAGCTCCTGCCTTATTGATTCTACCTGAGCTCAATTCACCCCCTTTTTATTACCCAGATCTGGCAGCTACAGACCTCTGCAACTCCCAAATTTGAATCTGAGATCTGCCAAATCCCTCTTACTATTCATGCTGCTGAATAGTTTTTTTTTTTTAAAATGAAGCATCCAACCCTCCTTGAGTTTATTTTTACCCAGTAGCCATGATGCAAAATGGACAGGAACAATATATGAAATCCAGGAATAGTATTTTCAAAGGACAAACAGGAAACATAGAGCAAATATTAGAGAAGCCAAAAGGCAAGCAGGCAGGAAACCTTACCTTACCACTACCTCAGTTGTCCAGGAGAAAGGAGAGAGCTGCTCTTATGGAAGGGTTTTTGTGACATGGAGTCCTTTGGAAATCTGAGGAAGCTTGTGGACCCCTTTTCAGAATAATATTTTTAAACTCACAAAATAGAAGACGTGGGGTTACAAAGGAAACCAGTTATCTTAACTTCAGCAATCATAATATTTTTAAAAATGAAAACAAAAATTAGTTCATGTCTTAAGACTTTGTGTTTGCCTGAGATGCCATCCCCATCCCCAACATGCCAACACACGCAAATATTTTTGTGTCACTAGGGGCCCTTCCTAGAATGGTCTAATTCAGTGATGGGCAAACTTTTTAAAGAGGGGCCAAAGGAAAGGAAATGCTCATCTGTCAGTCTGCTTCTAAGGCTACTCTTTTGAAGTTTCATTGTATTGTATCCTACTCATTGTATTTGTCAGATTAGGAATAATGTCACCTGGTGTGATAGAACATTTCAAGGGGCTGCATCTGGCCTGTGGGCCATAGTTTGCCCATCACTGGTCTAATTGAATTGTTCTTCTCTAAATGTTCAAAGAAATTTGGCCAAAGACAGTGGAAAGATCTGAAGAAACTACAATCTCTGGCCCCATCTCAGCCCTGGCCAGGCTGCCCTGACAAGGAATTCAAATATGTTATCTTGGATTAATTTATTGCAACCTCATTGGGGCTGTGCATGTACCTGTCATTTTCTACTTGCAGAGTAGTTGCCTGGTTAGATGCTGGGAGGAGACCATTTGCTGAAACGTTAACATTTACTGTGCCTGAGAAGCACCCATCATTAATATTTTAGTGAGGCACTAGCATCTACATTTTAGTTTGAAATTTTGGTGCAATTGTGAAAAGGTTTTGATTTTTTAAAGCAATCAAGGAGTTTGGTTTTTGTTTTAGGAAAAATAAATAACGAAGGCCACATTATAATTATCCTACCCAGAGTATTCACATCCAAACCTGAGTGCCAGCAGTTCATTTCAAAATTAACTAATTCAAATGTAGCGAGTAGAAGGTGGAGGATCATGAAAAGACCATATGTTTGCAGTAAGGCAGGTGGAGAGACATTCGGGAAGCTTAGTTCATTTCTGTCTTAGAATCAATACTGTGTATTGGTTATAAGGCAGAAGAGCAATAAGGGCTAAACAATGGTAGTTAAGTGACTTGCCCAGAGTCATACAGCTACGTAGTATCTGAGGTCACATTTGCCTCCAGGACCTCCTGTCTCTGAAGCCTTGCTCTCAATCCACTGAACCACCTTGCTAACCCCTAATTAATTGTTTAAACAATGAACTAATGTACTACTGTACCTAGTGGCTCAATGCTTCCCAAATTTGGGCTTACATGATTTAGTTCAAGCTTGGGGTGATTCTCAAGTTAAGTCTCTCTGGATCGTTCTGTCCTTCTCCAGGGTTCCCCCTGGGAAATGTTATAGCTTGAAGATAACTCATATTTAGGCAAGGTGTATGCCAGTAGATGTTTAACAATTGATTTTCTAGGGGAAAATCTAGCTGTCATGCACTTAATAATCTGCATTGTTAACATTTTCTTCCTCACTTTCATAAGTCTAGACAATCACCAAAACAATCAAGTCTTGATTTGTAGCTTTTTTTGATTTCTTAGTGTAAAATGAGAATTGAAGTACAAGTCTCATTAGAGTTCACCCAGATATAAATGCTCACATTGAAAATTTAACAATGGAGTCAGTCTCCATTAGAAAGGGTTGACATATCTCATTCCAAATAACAGAACAATGCATGATGACCAACTGCGAGTGATCAGCCATGCTTGTTCCAGGACAATGCCAAAGACTCATGGCAAAAATGGTGTCCATTGCTATAGAAGGAGTCCGAATGTAGATTCATGGTTTGCTTTATTTTCTCCATGACTTTTTTTCTAATGTAAGTGATGTGTCTTCTTTCACAACATGATGAACATGAAAATTTGTATGGCATGATAGCACATGTACAACCTGTATCAATTACCTGCCATCTTGGGATGAGGGGGGAAGGATGAGAGGGAGGGAGAAAGTGGCATGGGCATTGCACCCCCAAAACTATAGAAGTATTTCAGGCAAACTGTAAGCAGAGAAATTCCTTTGCTCCCTTCTATCCCTGTGACTCCTAACCCAAAACATCTGATAACTCCAATAAACCCTGAGAGGATTATTTTCCTTGGATCATCTTTCAGATGTGAGATGGACAGAGAGATACACCTTCTTGATATTAGCAAGTTGTATCTCAGATATCCATCTGTCCTCTAAACTATGAGGGTCACCCCGTATGTCTTCAGGCAAACTTCCCCCCTGCCCATGCCTCAGTGTATACCACTCTAGAGTCATGTCTCCACTGTTGTAAAGAGTATAAAGACTCCAGAATTGATGTCATCTGGGAGCAGCTTTCCATCTATATTGTTCCACTTAGGAGGCAGTCTTCCACCTATGCTGTCCTCCTGGCCAGATTCAACATTACTTTCTAAATTAATAAAATTCTCTTTTTATTTTTAAGCTAAGTTTTGGAGTCTTGCATCCTTGCAAAAGGTACCCTTCCTGAACCCCTGGAGTTCACCTCAAGCTCCTCCAAGCATGTCAGAAAACCCAGAAAATGATTACTAACATTATATAGAATTGTAATCTGGAAAAATATTTTTAAAAATCATCTCATTCAAGTATTCAAGGCACTAACACTTAATGAACAGGAGACAGCCTTTCTCTTCCCAGAAAATGTATGACTCAAAGTAGCCCATAAACAATAAATATCATTCTCTCTGTTCTGTGAATTCTCCCAATGGCCTTAGACTATACTAGAGACATAGTTTTGACTCCTTGGAAAGAGAGACAGCATTAAATTTTCTATATTGGCAGTCCCTTGACATCAGGGCAAGTCTCCCTTTTATCCCAGGATGCAGAGAGACAGCTAACCTTCTGGTACTACTCTTAATGTTTATACTCTAACCTCAGAAAGAAAAGCAAGTTGGGTTGCTAGAGAGGGAACCTTCTTGTCAAAGTCTCTGTACCACCTGAATAACTACTGGTGATATCAGGGAGCCAAGTCCAAGATTTTGTGACTTAATCTATTGTTGCCCTTCCAGCTGCCAGGGCCAGTTGGATAGTCCCCCTAATCCCAAAAGGTTGGTGCCACTCAGGAACCACTCCTTCTCTCAAAAGAATGTTAGACTCTGGGATCCTCTTCCTCCTTAAAATCAAAGAAAAAGAATGCAATTTTAAAAATCCTAAACATAGGGCAGCTTGGCAGCTCAGTGGATAGAACACTAGTCCTGGAGACAGGAGGTGTTGTGTTCAAATCTGACCTCAGACACTTATGACCTGGGAAAATCACTGAACCCTGTTATAAAGATCCTGGTGTTATGAGGAGCTGAAGCTGAGTATGTGGGTGATACCTGAGTGTAACACTTAAGTTTTGATATGTGTGAATGAAACACAAAGGACCCCACAGTAATAGTTGTTGTGAATCTGCTGAACTAAACTTCAGATATAACAGTGTCCCAGAATAGCCAGCCAGATGAAGAATCTGTGATTAGAATTGTACAGCTACTTCTAACTGACTATTCTGGCCTAGATAGGATAACGTTAAGTTGACTGCAAATTATATTTTACTATAACTGATATTATTCTCCTTTCCCTCGAATGTCCCAAGGATATAATCGCTAAACCCTATGATAGAGATGACACCAATTCTAGGTAAGTTTGAAGATTTAATGTTAACAGGGTTAGTAGGGGAAGCAGGGTAATAATTGGGAAGGAGGGAAACAGGAAGTCCTTAAACTAAGCTAATGATGATAATGATGGTATTTGAATTAATGATAGTCAGGCTTGTCAGTTGCCAGTTGCCAGTGTGGCTGGGCCAGACTGGCTTAAACCTAAATCATGTTGCTTTACTGTTAGATGTTGTTGTTTTTTCTTGGTGATTAAATCAGGATCAGGTTATTCAATATAAGAATAACACAGGATCTGGGACTGTGAAATTGGTTGGTGCAGGTTGCTGGTAATTCAAGTTGACCTAAGGGCTACCCTCACCACAACCTCCCACGTCCCCAAAAACCAATCTCAGACTGAGAACCCCTCTCCCAGTTCAAATCCTTCCTTATATACCTGAGCTTCAACTGTCCTGACACATGCCAGCTCCTGCCAGGTTCAGTTCATTCTATGTTCTAAGCAAGTAATTGTCCATCATCTGGCTTTCCATATTGCTGTGCAAATTATCATTACAACCCCAATTGCTTAGCCTTTACTCTTCTTCCATCTTGGAACCGGTACTTATTGATTCTAAGACATAAGGTAAAGGTTAAAAACAATTTTGAACATCATAAATCTCACAAAAAGAGAACACTTTCATATGCAAAGTAGAAGAAAAAAAGATTTTATGTGAATCTGTGAATTCTTTTATGAATGGCTTGTTTTTTACAAAGTATATACTAAATTCAACATGTTACTTTCAGCTATCATGGTTGTTTGTATTTCCTCCTGAATTTCCTTCTTTTCTTAAATGCTTCTAAGGAATAGTTAGATCAGTGATTCCCAAAGTGGGCACTACTACCCCCTGATGGGTGCTGCAGTGATCTAGGAAAGTGGTGATGGCCACAGGTGCATTTATCTTTCCTATTAGTTGCTATTAAAATTTAAAAAAATTAATTTCCGGGGGGAAGTAATATTTTTTTCTGGAAAGGGAGCAGCAGGCCAAAATAGTTTGGGAACCACTGAGTTAGATAGTGTGGTGGATAGAGTGCCTGGCCTTGAGTCAGGAAGACTCATTTTTCTAAGTACAATTCTGATCCCAGATACTCACAAGCTGTGGGATCTGAGGTCTGCCATTTAACCCTGTTTGCCTCCATTTTTCATCTATAAAATGAGTTGGAGAAGGAAAAGGCCAACCACTCCAGTATCTTTGCCAAGAAAATCCCAAATTCAAACAACTGAATAACAATGAAAGGTTTTTTTTTTAACTCTTCTTTCTTTCTTTTCTTCCTTTTTGGGCAACACTATTGCTAGTTCCCCCTTTCCCACCAAATCCATACCTAATGGAAAGAAGAAAAAGAAAATACAAGCCTTTAAAAAAATAATCACAATCAGATGAAGCAAACCCATACATTATAGCTAGTATGCCTACTCAATAACTAGGCACTCTACTACGTAGGTGCCAGAGATCTCAAAGTCCAAAGTGAAATAGTCTCTGCCATCCAGAAACTTACATTCATTCTAGGAGATGATACAATTTTTACATGCATAAGAATATTCAAACTGCATACAAAATAATTAAAAAGGCAAAGCATGTGTTAGGGGGAGGGGAGGTATTAGTGAGGAAAGCCCTCATGTAGAAAATGGCATTTGAGCTGTTTTTTAAAAAATTTAAAAATTTTATTTTTATTATCATGCAAAACATCTTGGAAACTGTTGAACACTTCCATATTGGTTATTGTTGTAAGAGTATATGCATTTGAGCTGAGTTTTGAAAAAAAAAAGGCAAATAAGGGATTCTAAGAGTCAGAAGTGAGGACTGGGGAGTACTTTGCAGACATTGGGGACAATGACAGTTGGACTTCATTTTATAAGACCAAGACCTTTTTAATGTAAGTTGAAAATCATAAATAATAGCAAACCCCATTATTTAATAAGTATTTCTATATGAATACACCTATCACACTTAAAAAATAAGGCAAATAAACATGAATAATGCAGATTAAACAGAAGGGGGTCATTGTGAAACAAAGAGAAGCAATACTCTGACACAGACATAGCTTGTTACAAGTGAGAACATTGGACAAATTGACATGGGACCTGATGTTTGGTGCAAAACAACATAAGGACTTACACAAAGGTTTCTCAGTACAAGAATGAGTGGGATTGGGTGAACTGAAAAACTTTATGCTTATTGGAAAAATGGCACAGATTCAACTCACAACTAAAAATTTTGTTTTATGTATTTTTGTCTTTATTTTTTCATTCCAAATTTCATATACTTGAATTTGTGTGTGTTGAGTTTGAGTAAAACAAGTTCTTTCTATATTGAAAGAGGCCTATAGATGGGAGATGGAGTGTTGTGTGTGAGGAAGGGCAAGAAAGTCAATTTGAGTGAACGATAGAGTATGTGAAGAGGAGTAATACATTTAGAGTAGAAAGATAAAATAATCCAGTCTAGGGTCTCAGATGCCAAAGAAAGGAATTTATATTTGACCCCAAAGATAATAGGGATCCACTAGAGTTTATTATGTGTGTTAGGGATACAATTAGACATACACTTTAGGAAAACCAGCTTGGCAGCTATGTGGAGCATGGGTTGGAGAGGGAAGAGACTTAAATCAGATTTATAATAGAACAGGAAAGAAATAATGAATCCTTGATCCAAGATGGCATTTACATGAATGGGTGGGTGTTAACCCTTTCTTTTTTCCTTATTGGTTCCTTGGGGGCAGCTGGGAGGATCAGTGGATAAAGAGTCAGGCCTAGAGTTGGGAAGGCCTGGGTCTAAATCTGGCCTCAGACACTCCCTTGCTATGTGTCCCTGGGCAAGTCACTTAACCCCCATTGCCTAGCCCTTTACACTCTTCTGTTTTGGAACCAAAGCATAGTATTGATTCTAAGATGGAAGGCAAGGGTTTTAAAAAAAAAAAGATACTCAAATACTTGATCTTGGGGTTTCTAGAGAGAGACCATTTTGAGGTTGGTAATTCTTGGGAGTGTGCCCCTTCCTGCTCTTGAACGTTGGATTCCACAACGCTCCAGGTGCTTGACATTCCACCTCTATCTACTGGCTGGAGAAAGAGAAAAAAGAAACACTTTGGGGTGTAGGAACAAGAACTTACCTCTTCCTAATAGGTAAAAATTACATCTAACTGCAAAGTGTCTATATTCTAAGTCAGTTATGGGGAGGAGATAGATGCAGGCAGAAAGATTTCTCCTCCCTAGACAGAGGTGTCTCTGAATCCCTTCAAAAGGGGCAAGTGATTCCCTTTGAATAAACCCAAATCAAACCAAATCATATAAGCCAAATCATCCATTATTAATATTTCACTGTAGTGATAGACTCTGAATTTCAGTTTGTGATAACAATTCACAGACCATGGACCCCGACCCTAATCAAAAGTTGAGCTCATCAATACTATCAGGGAGCTCCCCACCCCAATCCCACTCTTATATACCTCAAACTCTTACTGGGATATTGCAATAAGAACCTGTTGATTTCTGTCATGAAACACCTGCCAAACCAATCAAAAGAAGGCAACCCTCACTAACAAGAGTCATGCACTCAAGCAGCATCCCCACTAAGCAAAGGAAAAGAGAACATTAAAAAATGTTAAACCAGGTTTTTCAATCAAATTGAAGGCTATAACTTGCCAGGGAACTAATTCATCACTCCCAGTGATTCTTCCTGGCCCAGCTCTTTCTCTCTCTCTGATCCTAGGACAGCATTTGAAGAGCCTCTTTGCATGCACAGTGTGATATTTCAAATTGCCTAAATCCTATCATAAGAAACTCTATAGACTGGACCAAATCATTTTGGATGCAACAAATATTGCTTGAAACTATTAGACCTATGCTCAGGGAAGAGAATGGAAAGGCAGAAGAAGCAAAGGCACATCAATTCCAAGATTCTTGCTTCCAGAGAAAAACTCTCTAAAAATCCTCCATGCTTTATTGGGTTTGGCACACCCAATCCCACCGGGCTCCCCCAACAGACTAATTTCCAGAATCCTTGGCAGCTTTTCTTATTGTATTTCCCTGTGATAAAGGGCTTGCTTTCCTTTCATTTGTCTCTACTGACTCTGTCTTTGTACTCTATGATTCCTGGTACTACACTTGAGAATCCAAACCTCACTTCACTCCATTAAGACAGGCTCCTACACACCTAATGGCAGTGGGAAGTTCTATGGTGGGATACTTAGCATGTTGGACCCGGAATCCAGTGCTCTAAGCTCAGTATTTGGTGGATCCTTAACTTTTCAAACAGATGATCACAATACAAAACAATTTGTGTTATGCACGTGAGAGAGGTATAAACAAAATCACTTGTGAGGACTAAGCAGAGAAAGGTCTATACTGACTGGGAAGGCTTCTTGAACAAGGAGGGCATTGGAGTTGGACTGTAGGCAAATGGGTGAGAATTCAATTGCAGTAAGTTGGGGATAGATAGTCCAAGAACATGGAACAGACAATATGCGCAAAGGCTTGATGGTAAAAAAAATTACAGAGCCTGTCAGGGGGTAGAAAGCAGTCGCCTGACAGAAGTTTAGAAGGGAGTAGCAGGAGACAAGATTAGAAAATGAAAATGAAATGGAAGGCAGATTGTCCAGGGTCTTTTATGCCTGACAAAAGAGTTTGACTTCATCTCGCTTGACTTTAGGGAGTCAATGAAAGCATTAAGGTCTAAAATGTCCAGGACTATGCATAAAGAAAATTAGGCGGCAGCAGTGTGAAGGATGATTTGAAAGATATTGCTGAAGTACAGAGCTTTTACTAGGGAGATGGCAGAGGGAATAGATTTTGAAGGCAATATATTGAATTTATTTTATTTTAGGGGCTCAGACTGGCCAACCTTCATTTCCTAGCCCTGATTTCAACTCATAATCAGAATTCAAATCCAGTATTTCTGACTTTTCTAGACAGCATCATCATGCTTCAGCTTTATTATTTGGGACTCCCTCAGTAAGAAATATTCCTCCTTCCTGATAACTTTTCACTCAGAAATCTCTCTCTTCATGCCACTCACTCAGCTTTTCTTTTTCATTTTAGGGAGCAGCCCAAGAAAGTCAACCTTCATTACTTGCAGGGCTGTGTTCTGACATTCTGGAATTCTGCATCATGCCCCCAAGCCAGTATCTCTATTCTTTGACCCATTCTCAGCTCCCTTTTATGTACTGTTTTCTCCAATTAGAAAGTAAGCCTTTGGGGCAGTGAGATGGCTTAGTGGATAAAGCATCCGGCCTGTAGTCAGGAGGATTTGGGTTCAAATGAAGCCTCAGACTTTTTATAGCTATGTGACCCTGGACAACTCACTTAACCCCAATTGCCTAGTCCTTGACACTCTTCTGATTTATAATTGATACGAAGATAGAAGGTAAGGATTTTAAAGGGGAAAAAAAAAAAAAAGAAAGTAAGCCCTTGAGGACAGGAACTGTTTTTGCTTTGTATTTGTATCCCCAGTGCTTAGCATAATGCAATAGTAGGCATTTGATAAAAGCTTATTGATTTGTAAGTAAACATATTTGTAAGTATAGTGGGTAACTATAGTGAAGATGATTAAATAGATTGGGGCTTCCTAATCTTTTTTGTGTCATGGGCCACTTTGGCAGGCTTCAGTGAAGCTTGTGGACCCCTTCTCAGAATATTGTTTTTAAATGTATAAAATAAAAATACACATAATTACAAGAGAAACTCATTATATTGAAATACTGATGTGAAAGGTTTTTTAAAAACCAGTTCATGAACCCTAAGTTTAGAATCCCTGAAGATGAATATTTTCAATCTTTGAAGGTAGCACTGCCAATGGCCTCACGATTCTCTTTGTTCTCCGGATCTGTGAGTCTATGATCCTGTCCTGTTCTGGACAAAGCTCATTAGCCATTCATAGTGTCTGAACAATATATACATTCTGATGGAGGTCCTTTATGAGCTGTCCATCTAAATGCATATCGTACCTTGGAAAATTAGCATTCTTTCTTCATTTGGTTTTTCTTGTGTGAAGAGTTAGGATGAACACAGTATTTTGACAGAATGAAAATTAACATTTATATAACGTCTCTGAGTCACCAAGGAAACATTCAGTTTTTAAAGATAGGAAATAATTCATACAGTCAAGCATTTATTAAGAACTGCTGGGAGGGGCCAGCTAGGTGACTCAGTGGATTGAGAGAGAGGCCTAAGAGGACCTAGGTTTGAATCTGGCCTCACACCCTTCCTAGTTGTGTGTCTGTGGGCAAGTGATTCAACCTTACTTGCTTAGCCCTTATTGATCTTCTGCCTTAGAACCTTGTTTAATATCAATTCTAAGATGGAAGGAAGGGTTTTAAGAAAAAAAAAAGTTTACTATATGTTAGGCATTGTGCTAAGCACTGAGGATAAAGAGAAAGTTAAAAAAAAAGCATCATTTCTGTTCTCAAAGAGCTCACATTCCAATTGAGAGATAATATGTATATATACATAAGATATATACAGTGTAAATGGAAGGTATTCTCAGAAAACAGGCACTAGCAGTGTCTGTTTACTGGGGAATTTGGGCTATGTCTTAAAGAAAGCCAGGAGACAGAGGTGAGAAAAGAGAGTAATTGGGAGATGGGTATCTTCCATAAAACTTTTTATCTGATTCCTAATTGGAGTATAAAGGTAACTTTGTGTTCCTGAAGGTTATGTGAGTCAAATGAACTTTCTGGCAACTTCTACCATGATGAAAAAATTTCAAGCATAGTCTCAGTCATGAATTATGTCTGTTTTTTGAGGACCAGACAAGTCAAGAATGGAGTTGTCCATTGCTAGTCAACTGTCCACCTGGTGATGTTTATTTGGCCATGGCAACCCATGTCCTATTTAATAATGCATTACTTATTGCTCATGTATAAGGCACATCAATGTAGTGAAATGACATTCCTTTCTCCTATTCAGTACCATGCCAATAAGACAACCCAAAAATTATTTCATTGAACTAGAAAAAATAACAACAAAGTTCACATGGAAGAGCAAAAAACCAAGAATATCAAGAGAATTAATGAAAGAAAAAATATGGGAGGTCTGGCTCTACCAGATATCAAACTATACTATAAAGTGGTAATCATAAGAAATAGAATAGTGGATTAGCTAATCAACAGATGGCAGCTGATGTCCATAGCAACTTGATAAACCCAAAGATCCAAGCTTTTGAGGAAAGACTCACTATTTGATAAGAACTGCTGGGAAAACTAGAAAACAGTATGGCAGAGATTAGGCATGGGCCAACATCTCACACCACACACCAAAATAAATTCAAAATGGATTCTTGATCTAGAAATAAAAGGTGACACCATAGACAAATTAGAGAAACATGGAAAAGTTTACCTGTCAGACTTATGGATTAAGGGGAAAATTTAGGACCAAATAAGACATAGAGTACATTATAAGAAATGAAATAGGTAATTTTGATTATATTAAAAAGTTTTTGCACAAATAAAACCAAAACAACCAAGATTAGAATGGAAACAACAAATTTGGGGATGAAATTTATAGCAAATATTTCTGACAAAAGCCTAATTTCTCAAATATATGAAGAACTGAATCACATTTATAAGAATACAAAACATTCCCCAATCCAGAAATGGTCGAAGGATATGAACAGGCAGTTCTCAAAGGGAGAAATTAAAACTATTCAGTCATATGGGAAAAAGCTCCAAATCACTATTGATTAGAGAAATTCTAATCAAAACAATTTTGAGATACCACATACCTATCATGATTGGCTTACAATAACAAAAAGGAAAATGATAAATATTGAAGGGGATTTGGGGAAATTGGGGCATTAATACATTGTTGGTGGAACTGTGAACTAATATAACCATTCTGGAGAGCAATATGGAACCAGGCTTAAAGGACCAGAAAACTATATATACCCCTTTGACTTAGCAATACCACTACTAGATCTATATCCCAAAGACATCAAAGACAGGGGAAAAGGACCCACCTATACCAAAATATTTTTAGCAGCTCTTTCTGTGGTGGCAAAGAATTGGAAACTAGGGGGTTGTCCATCACTTGAGAATTGGATGATTAAGTTGTGTGTATGGTTCTAATGGAATACCATTGCAACATAAGGATCAATGAACAGGTTAAGTTCAGAAAGACTTGGAAAGAGAAGAACTCATGTAAAGTGAAGTAAGCAGAACCAAGAGAACAAGGTATACAGTAACAGAAATATTATACAATGATAAACTGTAAAAGACTACACCATTATCAGCAAAGCACATCTCCAGAATAACCATAAGGGAGTCATGCAGATCAAAGCATGTTTTCTTCCACTATATTTCTTTCAGGAAATTTCTATTGTATGTGCAATTTGTGTTTTCTATCATGAAATGAGCAGTGTGGAAATATGAATTGCATGAAAGTATGGGTATAACCTATATCAGACCATTCACTGTTTGGGGGAAGGTGGAAAGAGTAGGGAAGGAGAAAAATCTGAACTTTAAAATGTCAAAAAACAATGGTCAAAAATTGTTTCTACATGTAACTGAAAAAACAAAATAATGCTTTACTTTACATCTTAGTAAGATTGTATGAAAACAGTGATACAAAAGGTGTTGGCTTTGGAAAGTCTGGGTTGCAGGCTATATGGTAGAATAATATAAGATACAATAGAAACTGTTAATTTTTCAAAGTTGCCATTTCCTTTTCATTCTTGCTGCTACAACCATTAGTCTAGGTTTTATCACCTCAATCTAACTTATTACAACAATTTCTTATCTGACCTAAATTAACCTTCCAAAAATAACTTTAAAAAATCCCCAATACTATTTTCCCATTCAAAAACTTTTAAAAGCTGCCTATTACTCACTATTGTCAAATATGGGCTCCTTGCTCTGGAACTGAAAGCTCTCCATTAAGTGGGTTCCTAATAGACCTGTTGATTCCTATTCATCACAATGTTTTCACTTCAGTTGTATGGTCTCCTTATTGTCCCCTTCACACCTATGCTCATTCATGACTTTATTTTGGTGGTTCAATAAACTAGATGGATAAAATTTACTGGATGCTACTTGATCTGTCTTCATGATTTATTTATACCAAGTTGTTTTCCATGAATAATGAGAAGAAAGGCTCTTATTTTATATACATAGCTATATATATGTGTGTGTATATTATATGTATGTATGTGATATATATTTAGATATGATATTCATCCCATGACAAGTTCTACATAAATAAAATGGTGTCTATATTTTAAGTCGTGAGTGATAAGAAAGGAAAAAACAGTGCCTAACAACTTTAAAGCAAAACCATGGTTTTAGGACTTACCAGATAATTTAGCACAATCTCTTCAATTCACAAATAAGTAAATTGAAATCCAGAGCAATAAAGTGATTTGCCCAAAGTCACACAGATAATAAGTAGTAGAAAAAGGATTTGAGCCCAGAGCCAGAGGATGCAGTTCCTCAGACTTCAAATCCAATGCTCTTTTAGGTATAAATAAATTACAACCCAGGACATACAAATTTTTTATACATTTTGTTATAATTTTATAAAAATTGTGTATACAATTTTATACAAATTTTGAATACAATTTTATTAATACAATACAAAAATTGTATACAATTTTGGGGAAGGTGTTCATGAAATCACTTAGAGAAATCATCTAGAACAGGAAAAGAATGAAGAAGAAACCTGGGAATAGGCAGATATCTCAATTTTCATCTAAAAATGAGAAGATCCAGAGAGGTCATGATAACTGTTTTTAGCTACTGAACAAGAAAAAAATTAGAAAGAATGTGACAGGTAGCTTCAATTCTAGAAGGGCTGTTAGAAATAAAAATGATGGGTGTGTGTGTGTGTGTGTGTGTGTGTGTGTGTGTGTGTGTGTGTGTG
>NC_058130.1:335500995-335503675 GCF_016433145.1 Gracilinanus agilis | reverse complement strand
TGTGTGTGTGTGTGTGTGTGTGTGTGTGTGTGTGTGTGTGTGTGTGTATCCAAAAGGCAAAATTAGGACCAATTGATGGCAAAGGGCAAGAGTTCAATTCAATACAAAGAAGAATAGCAAATATTTCTGATATAACAACTAAAGCTATCCAGCAAGGGAACAAGCTGCCTCACAAAATAGTCAGCTCTCCACCCCAAGAAATGTTCAAGCAAAAGGTGAATGATTTTTTAAAAATTAGGAATATCAAAAAGGGAATACCTAAATTGGCAGGGAAATTGGATTAGATGTTCTCTAATTATGGCTATAGCCACAACTGTTTCAACTACAACTGACATTGGCTGGCACAAAACCCATTAACTGAGACCTGTAGAGTACTACCTGTTGCATGTTGACCTGCTGGGCCATGGCATGGTAGGTTTCTTGAGGACTGATTTTGATGTGAACATGAGGGCAGTAGCTGGAGTATCCTAATTTTCATTGATTGGGGAACTTAGGAAAGATAGCTATAATTTGGGGCTGTAGACAGAAAAAAGAGAATTAACAAGTTAGAGTTCTCCAAAAGTCTACCATTGGACAACAGTCAACTAACAATTATCGTGTGTACACACACACACACACACACACACACACACACACACACACATACACGTACACACACATATATTCTGTGCAGAACTTTACGAGAGGCTTTGGAGGTGCAGAAAGTTTAAGCAGAAAATTCTGTCTCCCCCAGAAAAGTTTACGATCTAGGAGAAACATAAGATATACAAGATAAGAGCTATAATATAAATAAAATAACAAAGAACATTGATAATCATAAGATGAAACATTATCTAATAGGTATGCTAGAGGATTACTACATAAAATACTAGGTGAGGTGCAATAGACTGAGGTCATTACTGCCTGGTCAGATCAGGGAAGATGGCATAGAAGAGGTAGCACTTAGGTGGGGTTTTAAAAGATAGGGAGGTATCCCATGGACAAAGACAGAGTGGACATTTCAAGCACAGGAAACAGCCTAAGCAAAAGGGTAGAGGTGGGAAGATACTTAGTATATTTGGGAAATAGAAATTAGTTTGGGTTAGGTGGACAATAGAGTATATGGTAAACCACTCCAGTATCTTTGCCAAGAAAACCCCAAATGGGGTTGTGAAGAATTGACAGAGTCTGAAAAACAATACGATTATTTGCCTGCTTTACATTGCTCCTTTATGTAATTATAAAGTTTGTATTAACTACTTTGTATCGTTTTGTCTCTACTCTATCATTTAAACCTTTTCTCCCCCTTTTTCTCTAGGTAGGTTGCCAACTCTTTGAAAATGCATACTAACCAAGACTTGTATTTCTTTTGTATACCCCCAGGACCACAAATGGACCCAGGTAGGTAGTAAGTATTGAAAAATCCTTATGGAATAAATAAAAACAACATATTAACCCTGCAAACAAGTATATTTTAAAGAAAGGTTTCCTGTGGATAATTGCTTAATCATTGATTGTATTAAGATTTCCTTGACTCTCTTCTTATGGCAAATTAAAAATAGTAAGACCTATTCAGATGTCGATGAGGTTTAGATTGTAGGTTTACTCCCCAGACTGATCACTTAGTTTTGCAAACTGACAAACTTTTATTCACTATTGATTGCTGCTGATCACCGGGTGATGGTGGTGAGGACCCATTGAGGAAATGGCTGTCTTTGTCCTTAATCTTAGTAGGAGAAGCCTGCATCCTTGAATTCTGCCTGTCTGTCTTCCCTGGATGGGAGGGACACAATAATTAATTAATGAATGACCATTAATGCTAACTGCTGAGCATGCTCCTGAATAGCTGGTCCATCATTCGGGCACTGAGCATTTATAATCATCTCCTATGTCCTAAAAGTGAAGACATGAAATAAAAGTTAGTTAGTGCCTGTTCTTAAGGAGCTTACAATCTTTTTGAAATTACATTTTTTTCAGCTTAAAAAATCTATTTCCTCTTCCTTTCACTTCTAAAAAATTAAAAACAAAAAACAAAAAATGTTGTAACAAATATTCATAATCAAGCTAAACAAATTCCTGCATTGACTGGGCTGTGTAGAAATTTGTGTGTACATGAATTCTGCACCCTAGGTCTATCAGATCTCCTTCAGGTGAGCTTAATGAAATTTAATAGGGATGGAAACATTACAGATAAAGGGAGGGAGGAGAAGCCAGGAAAGGGAGTTTTGGTTTAAGCAGTCACGAAGAGTGTGAGTGAAGCCATAAGAACAGTTAAGCTCTTTCCAACAGCACAAGGAATATTGATTTGATAACTGTTTTCCAGAACTAGGACAAGAGTTGAAAAGGTGGGAGATGGGATACACAAGGAAACAAGATGGTGCAGTGGATGGAGCACTTAGCCTGAAGTCAGAACTGAGTTAAAATTTGACCTTAGACACTTAATAGCTGCCTTCCCCTGGACAAATCAAGTAACCTCTGTTTCTCTCATTTTCCTCATCTGTAAAGTGGGGATAATAATGGCACTTATCTTGTAGGGTCGTTGTGAAGCTCAAATGAGACATTTGCAGAAGTTCTTAGCACAGTGCTTGGAACTTAGGACAAGCATCTCTTTCATATCACAACTTTCCCTATCATGATTTCTATATATGTATTCTCTCTCTCTCTCTCTCTCTCTCTCTCTCTCTCTCTCTCTCTCTATATA
>NC_058130.1:335477649-335490995 GCF_016433145.1 Gracilinanus agilis | reverse complement strand
GACCCAGGACAATTCTGAGGGATTTATGGTAAAGACGCTACCCACATTCAGAGGAAGGACTGCAGAAGAGGAAACATATAAGAAAAACAACTGCTTGAACGCATGGGTCAGGGTGGACATGACTGAGGGTGTAGACTCGAAACTACCACACCAATGCAACTACCAACAATTTGGAAATTGGTCTTGTTCAAGGACACATGACAAAACTAGTGGAAACGCGCATCGGCCAAGGGTGGGGGGGGGTTGAAGGGGAAAGGGGAGCATAAATCATGTAACCACGTTAAAAATGAATATTAATAAATGTTAAAAAAAAAAAAAGCAAATTAGAAGAATAGAGAACATATTACCTATCAGATTTATGGAGAGGAGAGGAAATTATAAGTAAACAAGAGATGGCAGCATTGTGAAATGTAAAATGGATAATTTTGAGTATATTAGATTGAAAAAAATTTATACAAATAAAAAAATTTGCCAAGAATAGAAGGAAAGCAGAAAATTTGAGGTGGGAGGCGGGGATTTCAGAGATAGTCTTTTGGATAGAGGTCTAATATCTAAAATGTATAGAGAATTTTGTCAAATTTATAAGAATAAGAGTGATTCTCCAATTGACAAATGGGCAAAAGATATGAATAGCTTTCTCTCGAGATCTATTTATCATCTCCAGATAATCTGATAAAGACAGCTTAGTTGATAAGGAAATAACGGGACATGGGAGATGATCTTGACTGTTAACTCATAGCTGCTTCTCTGAAGTGCCATTGAGTCACAAGTTTATTATATAAGAAATTCAAACCCCTGTTCACCCCAAAGCACAAGGATTGTTTCCCACAACTACACAGAGCTGTATTTTTAACATAGACAATACAATAGGCTTAGAAGGTTCAAGGTGAAGATAAGAACCAGGCTGGACTTTCAGCTGTATTTGTTATCACCAAACCAAGTCTGAGAATACTTTTCTCAGGGGCAAATGCCCCAGCTAAACTAAGGTTTTGGCCAAAGGGGAAGAATGTTAACCTCTTAAATATTGGTTTGCTAGGAATTTAAAGCTTTTCAATAAGGCCGCAATACTTTTCAACAAGAAATCACAAGGATCACAAAAGGGGTCAAAAGAGGAGTCTCAGATTTTTATCTCTTCTCTTATTGGTTTCCCACAGCTTTCAGATGAAAAAATCAAAGCCACATATAGGTATATGAAAAAATGCTCTAATTCACTACTAATTAGAGAAATACAAACCAAAACATTTCAGAGGTATCATTCCCCACCCATCTTATTGGCTAAAATGATGAAATTGAGAGCCAGGCCTAGAGACGGGATGTCCTGGGTTCAAATCTGGCCTCAGACACTTCCTAGCTGTGTGACACTGGATAAGTCACTTGAACCACATTGCCTAGCCCTTACCACTCTTTTGCCTTGGAACCAATACAAAGTACTGATTCTAAGACAGAAGGTAAACAAACAAACAAACAAACAAATGAAATAAAATAATGAAATGATACATGTTGGAGAGGTTGTGGATTAATAGGGATACTAATACACTGTTGGTGGAACTGTGAACTGATCCAACCATTTCAGAGAGCAATTTGGAAATATTCCCAGAGAGTTATAAAACCATATATCCTTAGAACTGCAATACCATTGCTTGATCTATTTTCCAAGGTTCAAGGAAAAAGGAAAAGAATATATACATTCCAAAATATTTATAGCAACTCTTTTTGTAGTGGCGAAGAACTGGAATTTGAGGGGATCTTCATCAGTTGGGAAATGGTTAATCTAATTGTGGTATATGATTTTGATGGAATACTGTTGTACCATAAGAAATGATAAACAGATTAATCTTTTAAAACTTGGAAAGGACTACATGAAATAATTAGGAGTCAAATGAGTAGAACTAAGAGAACATTATATATAGCTACAGATTTAATATTTGAAAACTAACTTGTGAATCTATACCTTCAAAGAATGAACTGAAAAATGGAAACATGAAAGACATAATAAACTGTATATAAATATATATATAGAGAGAGAGACACATACATATATATGTTTGCTTCTATGGTATAGGGAGAGAGGAGCTGAGACACCTGAAAATAAATTTTATTAATACATTTTTATATACTTTTTGACCTAGCTTTGAATTTGATTATGTAAAAGGTTTTCTATTTCATGAAGTGAAACTTGTTCATTTTATCTTTTATTAATATTTTTATCCTGTTTGGTCAAGAACTCTCTTGGTTTTTTGGTAGTTATGAAAAGTAGCTCCTTAACTTCTTTGTTTATGATATAACCTTTCTATTTGTATTATGTATCCATTTATTTCGTATTTCTATTATGTATCCATTTGAAACTTATTGTGGTATATAATATAAATGTTGATCTAAACCTAATTTCTGCAAGACTAAAATATAATTGGGCAAAGCAGCTTATACTAAGTCCAATTATTTTTTCTCCATTAATGCTGAATTCACCTTCATTTTTAACCTCAGTAATTTGGCTTCCTTTTTTTGCTTAAAACAACAACTACTGCTACATTTACTAATGGCTTTTCTATTTTATTAGTTTTCATCCCAGAAAAAATAATTTAAAAAAATCTCACCTTCTGCATAATATTCCTAATTCCCCTTAATACCAGAGTCTTTTCTCTTTTATCACCTCTAATTTGTTTTGTATATAGTTTGCATAACCCAAGCTTCCAAACCTATTTACATGGGATTCTCCTTATCGGTGGAGACTGCTTATTCAATGCCTTGTGACTACATGAGTTGGTGAGAGCTTATGAGAAGAGAGATTCTGGACTTCTAACTTTCAGCTGTAAGAGAAAGACATGGAATTCCAAACTCCCTTTAACCTCATTCCCAACTTACTATCCTAAGGACTTTGAGGAATTTCCCCTTGGGTGAGATTGCTCTGTCTTGGTTAAAGCATTATTTCATTCCCAAAGGGAGAACTCATTCACTCAGTGTCTTGTTTGGTATATATTCTCCTATGTATACTTTCTCTGATTTTTGTTTCATTATCAACTTGGACATATGCGTTTATTTGTTATTTGCTTTGTGTGTTCATTGTGGAATTGGCATGGTGGGAAGGGAGTCAGATGAGGAAACTGAGGCTGATAGAGTTAAGAAACTTGCCCAGATGACTTATTCAGGGCCACACACTCTTTACCTTAATGGATCTCAGTTTCTTTACTTTTAAAATGTATTGGTGGGGCAGCTGGGTAGCTCAGTGGAGTGAGAGTCAGGCCTAGAGACAGGAGGTCCTAGGTTCAAACCCGGCCTCAGCCACTTCCCAGCTGTGTGACCCTGGGCAAGTCACTTGACCCCCATTGCCTACCCTTACCACTCTTCCACCTATAAGTCAATACACAGAAGTTAAGGGTTTAAAATAAAATTTAAAAAAATGTAGTGGTAGTGGGGGTGTGGGGGTGGCAGTTAGATGACTCAGTGGATAGAGAGCCAGTCCTAGAGGTAGGAGATCCTGGATTCAAATCTGACCTCTGAAACCTTCTAGCTGGGTGACTCTGGACAGGTCAACCCCCATTGCCTATCCCTTACTGTTCTTTTCCCTTAGAACCAATATATAATATTGATTCTAAGACAGAAGGTAAGGATTTTTTTTTTAACATAGAGGTAAGAAGGTGATTCCTTAGAGAGGAGCACTGGGTTAGATGAGCTCAAATCCAGCCTTAGGCACTTACTAGCTTTGTGACACTGGGCAAGGCACTTAACCTCTCTCTGCCTCAGTGGATGGGGATCAACTCTTATATAAAACTGAGAAAATAATAGCATCTACCTCCCAGGATCATTGTGGGGATCAAATGAGATAATATTTGTAAAACACTTCATTGTTATTGTTGGTCCTTCATTTCCAAAAAAAAGACCAATGGCCTCACTAGGATGATATCTGGACTTGCATGTGAATTTGATTAAAGTGAGACAGGACTGAACAAAATCATCAACCTCACTTTTCCTTCCAGAGCCATTGGTATCCAGTGGGAAGACAGAAGTCAAGATTGGTGATGGTCCAGGATAGAGTAAGTAACCTTGGTGTCCAGGTATTAATACTTCCTTATCTGAATCTTGAAGGAGGCCAGGAAAACTAAGAGATAGAGGTGGTTAGAGAGGACATCCCAAGACAGGTAAACAAGCAGTTCAAATGCAGGGAGATGGGAGAGGGAGCATCTTATTTTAGGAACAACAAGGAGGACAATATAAGTAGATTGTAAAGTGTAGGGAGGATATTAAAATGAAAGGAAGTAGAAAGGTAGGAAGGGAACAGGTTGCCTAGGGCTTTCATTGGCAAATGGAGGACTTCATAGGGGTTGAGGGGAGATATGATCAGAATGATGCTTTAGGACAGTGATGAGCAAACTTTTTAAAGAGGGGGCCAAAGGAAAAGAAATGCTCATCTGTCAGTCTGTTTCTAAGGCAACTCTTTCGAAGTTTCATTGTATTGTATCTTACTCATTATATTCGTCAGATTAGGAATAATGTCGTGCAGCCAGATAGAGCATTTCAGGGGGCCATAGTTTGCCCATCACTGTTTTAGGAAGATCACTTTGGCAGCTGAGTGAAGGATCTGGAAGACTAAAAACTTGAAGCAGGGAAACCATGCAAAGGCTACTATGATAGTCAAGAGTTGATGATGAGGGCCTGTATCAGGATGTGATGTCTAGGGACACAGAATCACGATGGTGGATGGCTGGTTCAGCTTTTTGGTTGATCCATTAATTTATATCATTTAAGGAAGGAAGGAAACAAGAATTTGTTAAATGCCCATCACGTGTTAGGCTTTGTGCTAAGGGCTTTACAAATGTGAGCTGTGAGGCTCCTCACAATAGTCCTTGAAGGTAGGTGCTATTATTATCCTTATTTTATAGTTGAGGAAACTGAGGCAGAATAAAACTAAAGCTAACATTTACATAGCATTATGTTCCGGGTATTGTGGTAAGCACATTACAATTATTGCCTCATTTTTCCTTACCACCACCTTTGGATATAGATATGTGTTATTATTAACCTCATTTTACAGTTGAGGAAACTGAGGCAAACAGGAGTTAATGACTTGCCGAGAGTCACATAACTAGTTATGTATCTGAGGCTGGGATTTTAATTCAGATCTCCCTAATTCCAAGACAGAGCTCTATTGACTGAGCCAACATATTTAAGAAAGGTCATAGTGTATAGTCAGGTCTGAAAGTAAAGCCTGGGTATCTAAGTGTTCAAAAATAGCATCATGAAACTTCCATAACTTATTCCCTCTCCACCCCCAACCCCTGTCCCCAAAGTAAAATCCCTTCATACTGCTTCATTGTAAACCACCTACAGTAAAGGAGCGTGGAAAAGCCTGAGAATCAAAGGAAACTCTGTTCCTTTCTTTTCAGTGAACTAGGGGGAATGATGGCAGCATTAGACATGGAAGAGGCAAGAGTGACCTGGCTTCTTGGCTTTCTGGTGGGGTTTGGGGAGTGCATGAGGATTGATTCACCCTTATGGCGTCTCAAAGAGATACCTGCTTTGGAAATTCTAGTTTGTTTGTCTTGCTTTTAAGGAATCGAATACTTTTGGAAGCAAGGCATTTCATTAAACTTGTGAAAATGATGAGACTCAACCCAGCCCACATACTCTGAAGACCATTAAAAGCATTGCAATACAGGGGCTGGAGTGACAGGTCATTGAGTAGTCACCTTCAGGGCTCTGAGAGAGAGTTGGTCTCTTTATGTTGTTGACAGAAGTGACACAGATCAAAACTCAATCCAGTTGTGCCCAGATAACCACAGAGGCTTCAGCTCTCAGACAACAGGGTTTTATTTGTGGTTGAGAATTAAAACGGTCAATTTGGCACTGCAAAGTGAAGTCTCCTGCCCTGTCTTTAATTTTAATGAGTCCCATCCACCTAGCCAGAGAGATGGAAGACATTGTGAGCCCCATGCTGCATGCTAATGTTCCCTCAGGAATGATCCTAGACCATTTGGGGCTGGGAAGATAGTTCATGAGCTGGAAGTTTTAATAAAAGCCACTATAGCAGATGCATGGCCTACTGCTCCATGTATAGAAGCAGGGTTCTATGATGAAGATCTTCTTTACCTAGAAGTCCTCCTCCTCTTCTCTTCCTCCTTCTTCTCCCTCTCCTCCTCCCCCTCCTCCTCTTGTTCACCTCACTCCCCCTCTTCCCCTTTTTCCTCCCCTTCTTGTTCTTGTTCTCCTCCTCATCCTTCTTCTCTTTCTCTTCTTGTTCCCCTTCTCCTCTTCTCTTCTTCCTCTTCCTTTTCTTCCTGTTTCCCCTCCTTCTCCTCCTCCTTCTTGTTCTCCCCTCCTCTTTCTTCATCTCCTCCTGTTCCCCCTCCCCCTCCTTCTCCTCCTCTTCTCCCTCCTTTCCTTCCTCTCCCTCCTCTCTCTATTTTGTCAAAATACATTAATTCTCTTCCTTGTCTCCCTCATCAAAACACACAAATGTTAGACTACCCCCTTCCTGCCCACTCCCCCCCCCGCTTAGAGCGCTGAGTTCCTGATCATTTTCTCTCACACTTTCTATAGGCTCTTTCCTACTTCCCTTAGAATGTTCTCTTACTTGCTTACCTCCAGCAGCTGTAGTGTAAGACAATCTGAACAAAGCTGCCTAAGCTCTGGCAAAATGTTTATAGTTTCAACTGCAGGAGAGCCATCCACATCTTTTGATTTCCCTGATGTACCCAGGATCCATTCAGATGCCAGGCTGCTAGGGCTGAGATATTACAATGAAATTCAATAATTCATTGTACATTTATTAACAGCCTATTTACTGCATGATGTATTGGGTATGGGGGAAGGGGGTGAGATAACTATAGGGGTTGCATCAGAAGGGGTCACTGACCCCTCATGGAACCTGTAGTCTAGTAGCTCATTAGAGGAACAGTGTAAACCCACCTTCTGATCATTCTATCTAAATTCCTCCCCCTCCACACCCCCTACTCCTTGAATGTTTCACTTCCTCACCAGTGTGAGACACAAGGGAAAAGAATCTGATCCCTTGTTCATGATTAGAATTTTTACATACTGAGCATAATATAGGGATTGCAAACTGCTCAAAGACATAAGGGAAACAGTACTAGGCACTCTCTGAAGACCCAGCCAAAACTTGCTGGAAAAGAGGAGGAAGGAGGTCCTTTTCGTATGTCTGTTTTGCTTTTTTCTGAATGTAAAATCTTATGATTCCTTCCCAAGACACCCCCAAAATCCACTCTAAGGGTAGTGTGTGTGTGTGTGTGTGTGTGTGTGTGTGTGTGTAGGGGTGTATTATGATACACTTGGTCAAAAGCAAGGCAATTCTTCCCTGTCCACTGTATAAGCTTCTTCTGTGGCAAGGCTCAAGCTTATGGAGTTCAGAATGACTAGACAGAGTGAAGGCCATAACAAATAATTTGATGATGAGTTCCATCATTCATCAATACTAGAGGTGGGTTTTCGGAATTCTTTTTTTTTAAAGTCCTTACCTTCTGTCTTAGAATCAATACTATGTATTGGTTCCAAGGCAGAAGAGTTTAAGTCAGTGATGGCAAATCTATGACATGCAGGTCAGCACTGACATGTGTAGCCATTTTTGATAACACGTGGCCACATGCAGCTGCATACAGAGAAGTATGGGGCTGCATGCCAAGGATGAAACATTTGCTGTAGTGTAGTATAGACACTCTGTGCATTATAGATGACAATTCTACCTAAATTAATTTACTTATTTTGGTTTATTAAATATAGTTATATATTACAAGTATACATTTTTGTTATTTAAACTATAAATATTGGCATTTTTTCTTGAAGTGACACACCATTCGAGTTATGCTTGTTTTTTTTGTTTTTTTTTTGGCGAATTTTGATACACCAAGCTCACAAGGTTGCCCATCACAGATTTAAGTTAAGAGTTTGGCGATGGGGGTTAAGGGACTTGTTCAGGGTCACACAGATAAGAAGTGTCTGAGGCCAGATTTGAACATAGGACCTCCCATCTCTAGGTCTGACTTTCAATCCACTAAGCCACCCAAAGAGACGTCAGTTGATCTTCAGGTGTTGGGTAAGGCATTGAATTTCTATCTGCCTCATTTGATGGGGGTCAACTCATATGTAAAATGGAGATAAAAATAGTATCTACCTTCCAAGGTGACTGTGAGGCTATAATGAGATATTTGCAGATTGGTTTGCAAACCTTGAAGCTCTATATTAATGCTAGCTAATGGAAGAAGTAGATGGACTCTAGGATCTTTTCCAGTTCCTGATCTATGACTATATGGTACTGGGTTCATATTGGAATAAGATGTGTTACATTAGGTGAAAAAGGAAAAGGAAGGTAAGAGTGTGTTGAGAAATTATGAAATTTCCTTTTATCTTTGTACAGTGGGTACCTTCAGACATCTTCAGAAGCTCCCCAAATCTGTGTCTGTCCTGGGTTTGTTCTTGGTACATTGCCAGAACCAAAGCACTTTGTTTTCCCTGGTGGGTACTAATTAAGATTGATTGTTACAGAATCAGAGTTAGAGAATACAAAAGCTGGAAGGCCCTTGGAGACGATCAGACACATATCCCTCACTTGATAGGTAAGGAAAATCAAGTCCTAAAATCTTTAACTCTGCCTAAGCCAGAGTTCAAACCCAGACCTTCTTACATCAAGTCCAGTATTCCTTCCATGATACTACATTTCAGAATTTCAGTAATTCTCCAGAGAGGATTCAAGAAGACAGAAGTTTTCAGCTCTCCAAATTCTCTGTAAAATTTCCATTTTCTCCTGTTGCTATACTCACAAGTGTTTTTCTCAAGAGAATCTCCCTGTTTTTTTTCTTTTCTTTTCTTTTCAAGAAGGTCCTTTCATTTCAATAAACATGCTTCTGCTCAGAGGTCTCTCACTGGTGCTCCTGGCTGGCATTTTAGATGGATGCCTACCATTAGATCTTCAACCTGCTTGGTATTGGGAAAACAAAACAGTCTAAACCAGTGGAGTTTCCTTTAGAACTCTGGCCCTTTAGGAAAGAACTAAATAGGAAACTACCTCATCAACGTGTTTGACTAGCTTTTCTTGAGATTGTGAAACTCTCCTGTTACCATTAGAGGCAGCTGTGGCTCCCTGGTTAAGAGCCTTGGGCCTGGAGTTGGGATGACCTGGGTTCAAATACAACCTCAGACACTTCCTAACTCTGTGACCCTGGACAAGCCACTTAGCCTCTGATAATCTGATGGAAAGATCCTCTGGATCTGTTGCAGAAAGCTCCCCTCTCCATTATTCTCATAGGTATTATAAACACTGACCACCATGTCTGGCTCTTCCTTGCTAGCTTTCCAATGAATATATATTATATTATAGAATATATATAATACAAAATATATATAGAATAAAATAAGAATATGTACTATTCTCTCTTATATATAATTATTTTTTAAAGTCACATTTACATTGAGCACTCCACATTTAACAAGATTATAGGTTCTCTTCTCTTAACCAATGTCCGTCAGCTTCTTCTGCTCAGCACGTCACTAACTTAAGAGAGTTCATCTACCACAGTAAATAAACTGAAAACAATCCTCTTCTTGCCTTCTCCTAATTTCAAAGTCAGGACACATGTACTCTCTCATATCATCCCCAAAATAGCCCAGTGAAGTAGACCAAACAGGCAAAATTATTCTTGTTTTACAAATAAAGAAACTGACATCATAAGCCAAATTAATGAAAGGGCGAGTTGAAAAAAGGAAAAATTTTAGCCCCCTTTGGGGCAGTGTATGGATTTTTGGTTTTTGTATCTTCAGTGACTTTTACATTGTAGGTAGATTGGCATCTGAGAAAGGGTGCTGAACTCAGTGTCGGGGTTCCTGGGTTGAAATTAGCCTCTGCCACTAGCTCTGTGACCACGGTCAAGTCATTTAGACTTTTCTTAGCCTCAGTTTCCTCATTCGTAAATGTGGATAGTAATACCTGGAATATGTGCTCCAAAAGATTTCAGGAATGATCAGATGAGTTGACAAATATAAATTTCTTTGCTAAACTTAAAGCCCAATGTAAATGTTAACTCATAGTAGGCACTTAATAGATGTTTAATGAATTAAATAAAATGTACAGAAGGAAACTCTTAAGCTCTGAGCATAATAGTAGCTGGAATTTTTATAATGTTAAATATTATCTCATTAAAACTTCACAAATGAGATATCCTCACATATAACACCTATCTCAATGTAAGGTATTGGCATGCCATTTTACAGATAAGGAAACTGAGGGAGATAGAGGTTAAGTGGTTTATCCACTTATATAACTAGAAAGCACATGAAGCTGGATTTGAATAGAGGACTTTCTGACTCTAGGTCCAGGCACCATCTTGCCCCCTAGTTTAGCATATTGGCTAATATTTATGTCCATGACGGCCTCAAGGGGTAGAGACTAGGTAGACAGGTCCTATGGAAATATAGGCCTAGAAAAATGAAATTTTGAAATTCAATTTTTAAAATCTTACAAAAGATCATTTAACTTACATAGCCAAGTAGGACCTAAATTCTGCTTTACCACCGAATAATTTTCACTACACATGTTTAGATATTAGTGTAGTTTAAGATATTTGTTAACACCTGACATGTATGAATATCACATTGCACTATCACTTAGCAAGTTAAAATGAAAGAATAGTAGTGACAAGGTAATAGTTGTTGTAGGTAAATGCTATACTAGAAAATTCCATTCTGCCAATAGTTAGTTGCTTGCTTTCTTGAAAGTAGCCCATTCAAACTCCCAAGTCCTCATTCTCTGTGGTTATCTAATCTATCAAAAGCTCCGCAGTACAAAGTGGTATAATGGGGGAGAAATACTGATTTGAAGGATAAGGATACTTGGGTTCAAATTTCATCTATGAACATGCTAAGTTTCACTGAGCAAATCAGGAAATTTCTGTAAACCTCAGCTTCCTCAACTCTAAAACAAGAATAACAACATTTGCCTTACCTACTTCAAAAGCTTAAAGAAAGTATGTGTAAGCCCTTTGAAAATTATAGAATACCAAATAAATATAGAGAAGCAGCTTGGAATTGTGGCTAAGGAGTTGGCCTTGGAGTTAGGAAGAGCTGGGGTTAACTCTTGTCTCTGACGTATGCTCCTATATATACCCACAGGCAAATGACTTACATTCTTAGTTCTCCATGTAGCCAATTTTCCAAGACTAAGTTACATAGAAGTTGCTAGATTTACATCAGTGGAAGGACTTTCCCACACTTATGAATTCATGAGCTTGGAACAAATATCTTTCTATCTTCCTGTCTTTCTGTTTTTCTGTCTTTCTATGTATCTATATATTTATCTGTCTATCTGTTCACCCGTCCATCTGTCCATCTGTCCATCCATCCATCTATCTATGTATCTCTCCATGTTCTCTCTCTCCCTTCCCTCTGTTTTTCTGTTTGTGTGTCCATCTATCTATATATCTTAGTATTATTAACAAAAGGACTTTTTTCATCTCCACTAAAAATTGTCTGGGCAGCTAGGGGGCACTGGGGATAGTGTACCAGACCTGAAGTCAGGAAGACTCATCTTCTTGAGTTCAAATCTGACTTCAGACATTTACTAGTCCTGTGACACTGGGTAAGCTACTTCATCCTGTTTGCCTCAGTTTCCTCGTCTGTCCAATGAACTGAAGAAGGAAATAGCAAACCATTCCAGTATCTTTGCCAAGAAAACCCCAAATGGGGTCACAAAGGGTGCTACTCGACTGAAATGACGAAACAATAGGCTCTCATCACTTCATGCCTGGACTATTGTGATAGCCTTCTGTCTTCCTTTCCCTATTAGAATGAAAACAGCTGAACAAGCACAAAAATTGTCTGTCTTTTAATGATCTGCTTTTATTTTTGGAGTAATAATTTCTATGTTTGAAGTTCAACCTATAGCAAAAAGAAAAAAATCTCTAATAAAGGTAATCCCTTCTAAGTGGTCATTTGACCTCCTTGCAGAATTCCATTACTTCTCTAGGCCATTCGTTCCACATTTTGGATAGTTCCATGTTGAATGCCTCTCTCATTTTGGATACTATGGCTCTATTAATACAGATCACATTAGATATTTTGGCTGCCATATCATACTGTTGGCTTATTTGGAGCTTGTGGTTCATATTGTTGGCTTATTTGGAGCTTGTGGTCCACTAAGACTTTCCAGATTTTTTCAATTTGAGCTCTGCTTTTCATTTCCTACACTTATAAAGTTGATTTTTAAACTTAAATGTAGACATTCACATTTATCTTTATCAAATTTCATCTTTTTTTCATTTTGCCCAATGTTCTAGCCTATCAAAGTATTTTTGGATACTAAACTTTGGCATCTGACATGCTACCTAGTCCACAGCTTTGTATCATTTGTAAATAAAATAAGGATATTTGTTATCTAAGTTATTGATGAAATTGCTAAGTAGCACATAGTTTGAAACTGCTTTACAAGTTGACACAATCATTTGTCACTATCCTTTTCTGAATCCATCTACTTGTTATTTTGTCAAGCCCATATCCTGCCATCTTAGGAAAAAGGCAAGAGACTGTCAAATGTAGTTAACTAGATCTATCATACACACACACACACACACACACACACACACACACACACACACACACACACACACTGANACACACACACACACACACACACACACACACACACACACACACACACAAAACACATATGAGAGAGAGAAAGAGAGAGAGAGAGAGAGAGAGAGAGAGAGAGAGAGAGGTCATATAGATAATGGTTTAATAGGAAGAAAGTCAGACTTGAAGTCAGGAAAGCTTGAATTCAAGTCAAGCTTCTGGCATATAATGGCTGTGCAATCCTGGGCAAGTTATTTAATCTCTTAGATTTTGAGGAAACTCTCTAAAACTGTAAATTGCAGAGAAAGTGCTAGCCTGCATTGGTAGAAGGAGTTTCCTCAACTAAGAATTTCCTATACCAGGGGTCGGCAACCTTTTTGGCCATGAGAGCCATAAACGCCACATTTTTTAAAAAGTAATTTTGTTAGAGCCGTACAGTGCTCACAGTGCGCGTTCCTGTAACAGCGCCTGAAAAAAAAATGGACTTTATGGCTCCTGCAGAAAGAGCCATGTCTGGCCCTCAAAAGAGCCTCAAAAGAGATATGGCTCCAGAGCCATACATTGCCAACCCCTGTCCTATACCAATGAAATCACAGATTTAGTTCCTATCCCAGTAAAATTAATATCTCTGCCTCTTGGTCTAGCCTCTCCTGTCAAAAGAAAAGAAAGAAAGAAGGAAGAGGGGAGAGGAGGAAGAGAGAGAGGGAGAGAGAGAGAGAGAGAGAAAGAGAGAGAGAGAGAGAGAGAGAGAGAGAGAGAGAGAGAGAGAGAGAGAG
>NC_058130.1:335409847-335477275 GCF_016433145.1 Gracilinanus agilis | reverse complement strand
CTCTCTCTCTCTCTCTCTCTCTCTCTCTCTCTCTCTCTCTCTCTCTCTCTCTCTCTCTCTCCCTCCCTCCCTCCCCACTTCTCAGTCTTGCATTGAGAAATTGATTCTTTCATTAATCTTTCAGAGATCATATTCACACCTGCAGTTCTTTCCATACTCCATAGTGTAGTTTCTTTGGGTCTGGTGATTTGGACTCATCCAGGAAAGCTAAGTGCTGTCTTCTCAACTTCCTATTTATCTTGAGGTCCAATTCCTTATAACATTCTCCTAATCTCCCTCCTCTAGTAACCCTATCAAAAAAGGAAATGAGTTTAGCTATAATGACTTATTCTTGATGAAGTCATGCTAGCTCTTAGCAAACACCACTTCCTTTTCTAAGTATTCACAAACCATCCCTCAAATAATAATTTCTAGACTTTTGCCAGGAATCAAAGGCAAGCTTACTATTTTACGGTTTGAAGACTTCATCCTATTTCCTTTTTTGATATTTCAAAGGGTATTCTGTTTCACACATATACACAACTATGCAACAGCCTCTGGAGAGACAAGAGCCCTGGCAAATGCCAAACAAGGAATAAATGCAATTTTTATATTACATTATGGACAAAGTCCTGATGGAGGCCATGTAATTTAGTCCTTAGCTGGAAGCCAGGAGACCTTTGTTTTAAATCTATCAGACTTTTTCTCCTTAATCTAGTTATTTAATTTTCCTATGCCTCAGTTTCCCCATGCAAGATGGCAGCAATATATTTGTTACTCTTTAAATAAGAGAAGTAAAGATAAAAGTAGTTATGAAAAATAATAACTCATTTACATAGTACTCCTAAATTTGGAAAGAGCTTTTCTCACAATAACACTTTGAGGTAGAGATTACAAGTTTTATTAACCCCATTTTGCAGATGAGGAAACTGAGGCTCAGAGGGGCTAAGTGATTTGTTCAAGGTTCACACAACTAGTAAGGGACAGAGCTAGTACTGGAAACTTGGTCTCTTCCAACTCCAAGCCCAGCACTCTTTCTAAGGAACTAGGCTGTAGAGGAAATTTCTTTCACTTCTTAGTAAAGAAAGAAAGAAAAAAGAAGAATCTGTAGAAACCCAAGGTATTATAAAGACCTCTAGTTCTTTTTCAGAGAAAGGCTGCCTAGTGAAGCCTCACTGGTGGTGTACTTATGATGTTTATTGTATTCCTATTAAATTTTGCCTGATTTGGTTTGACTCCATTTCCTTACCTGCAAAGATCTTTTTGAATCCTGACTGTCCTCCAGTTTGCTAGTTATCATTGCCAACTCTGAATCATCTAAAAACTTGATATACATGAGACTTATGGCTTTGCCTAGGTTGTGGATAAAAATTTAACAATTCGATCATTCTTGAGGTTCCTGGAATTCTAAGTCTATAGCTGGAAAAGTCTTCAGAGGCAATTCAGTCCATTTTTGTTGTTAAATAACCCACCATCACAGCTATGATTGTGCTCCCCTGCAACATTCTCCTAGAATAGATGCTGCCTTCTAGCGGATCTTGAATGATTTATAACTACTTTTTATGTCCATTCCTTCTCCCCAGTCATATTTTTTTAACCTTTATTCCTCCATCTCTTTTGGATGAGACACCTCAAATATTTTGTACAAATCTGGATAGAACACATCTACCGAGTTCTTCTGCTCCATAAATTCAAGAGGGACTATTTGTTGACTTTCCAATGGGTTTTGATATAAAACCATCTTGTAAATAAGTCATTTGTACAGTCTGGCACCCACCTGGTGTCACATGGAAGTTTTGGTACACTATTGCTGTGGGATTTTAGAAAGGTAGGGGTTTTGTTAATGTTTAGGAAAAAGAAACACTTTTTTACTTTGCTAGAGGGTAAATAGCTCAATAATACTAGAATGAGGTTATTATGATGGGGTTGGAGATATTATGAAGTCATTGCTAATTTAAATCCGGAAAGATTTTTACAAGAAGTGGTTTCAGGAATTCTTGGAAACAATAGAAATCAGAGAACACTCAGCAAAAGGATAGAGAATGTAGAAAAAAAATTTTAAGAGTAAAGAGAGATGTGAAAAGACAAGAGAAGTGGAGAGGAGAGGTGGAGAGGGAAAGGGAGGAGAGGAATGGAGAAGAGAGGAGAGAGAGAAGGAGGGAGGGAAGGAGGGAAGGAGGGAAGGAAGAAGGGAGGGAGATACAGAGACAGAGACAAAGAAAAGACAGCTAGAGAATAACATAACCAGAAAAGTCTAGGGCACCTTTTTTATATCATAGATCCATTGGGCAGTCTGGTAAAGTCTATGGCTGCTTACTCAGAATAATGGTTTTAAATGTATAAAATATAGATGATTCCCAAGGCAACCAATTAAGTTGAAATAGTTGTCTATATCATATATACACACACATTATATAAATGCATACATGTATATATGGGGAGGCATACACACACAATCACCCACATATACACATATATCTCCAAGTTCATGGACCCTCAGTTAAGAATGTCTAATCTAGTCATAGAAATTCTATGGCTTCCCCAAACCCGGGGATTTTTTTTAAAAGCCTTACCTTCTGTCTTGGAGCCAATACTATGTATTGGCTCCAAGGCAGAAGAGTGGTAAGGGTAGGCAATGGGGGTCAAGTGACTTGCCCAGGGTCACACAGCTGGGAAGTGTCTGAGGCCAGATTTGAACCTAGGATCTTCTGTCTCTAGGCCTAGCTCTCAATCCACTAAGCTAACCAGCTGCCCCCAAACCTGGGGATTTTTGTTGGGATCAGAGGAAAGGAATTAGAAAGGAGGGAAATCATACCAAGGAAACACAAACCTAAATGATTGAATCTTCTGGGTTTTCCCCAAATACCTCCCTTTAGGAGCAAGTTTCCCAAAGACCAAGCTTTCCTTTGAAAATAAACAGAAAACAAATCAGCTTGACTATTTTTTTTATTGATTAATCCCAGTGCACAGTGGTGAAGATGGCTTTAAAGCCAGAGGTTCCTTTTTCCTAGTCTTACTTTTACAGATGTGACCTTAGACATAGACCACCACTCCTGTCAAGCCTCCCTTCTTGAAGGGTATCATTTCTGAATGTCGCAGCCATTATCAGAAGTCCTGACCAAAAGGATGAGTTCCAGCAGTCCACTTGAGATTTCATCCAAATGATTAGAGCTTTCCCTGATGACTGCCACTACATGAATAAAAAGCAATCCACTAACAAACAAGAATCTGCACCCCCACCAAAAAATGTTTGTAGCTAAACATAAGCTACTTCCCTAAAATTCATATAACCTCTCCTCTTAAAAAAACCCTCAAAACAACTAAAAATCAGCAGCAATAATGATAAAAACAAAACAAAACAAAAAAAAAAAACCAAGCACTTGCAGACTGTAGGGAATTTGATTTTATTGTTAGTAAGACCTTCTTTTGTCATCTTTCCACCAGTGGAACCATTATTGGTATGGAAGAAGATATCTTGGCTTGGTTATGGGATGGCTAAAAGTCTAAGAGGTTATGGTCAAGGTCCTGGGGACGGGTCTCTGGGCTGAGCCACAGAAGGGAAATGAGCAGCTGAAACCCTCCTAATGGCAAGGCTTCCAGGCAAGTCTATGACTCTTCCTGTAAGAGAATGCTTTTTCCTGTGCTTTAATTTGCCACCAATGGCCATCTTACCAAATATAAACAACAGTAGTACAAGCAAACTTCTCTTTCCCCAAAAGAAACCTTTCAACTTAAAAAAAAAAAGTCATGTGTCATTGTCTGCCTTCCCCCCTCTCCCCCCCCCCCCCACAAGGGGCAGGGAGTAGAGTGAAAAGGGAGGGCAGAGCAGAGGAAACTCAGCCGACCTTCGAGCTTCTCTGTTCTTTTTACCTCATTCATTATTCTTGGCAAAGAACTTTTAAAGGCCACTTCTATGTGCTGATAACTGCTTTGAAGAACCGACATCAGCTATATGGGTTCATTTGCCAAGCTGAGCAACTCTTAGTCACATCTCTGAAGCAGGAGAGAACAAGTCTTCCCTTTTGTCATCTCAGAAGAACTTTAGAAGCACTAGCAGACCCTCTAAGAGAGAGATTTTTAAGAATGGAGATGGTAATTTAATCAACAAAAACTGGAGAGCTGAAAGGAAGAATGAGAATTTTGGGGGAAAATAATTAAAAATTTTTGTCAAGCATCTAATTCATGCAGAGCATATTACTCGACTTTGGGGGATGTACAAAGCTGACAGGGTGGTGCCAGATTACAGGAAGCTTTGAATTAGGCAAACGTCATGTAGGAGGTGATGGGAAGCCCCTGGAATATTTTTTGAGCAGAAGAGTGATGGCTCAGATCATCTAAGCATAAGAAAGACATTCTAGCAATAATAGGAAGGATTGGAGGTGGGGAGAAAGTAGAGTGGGAAGCCTCTTTATAAAATAATTGTTGTTTTTGCTCAGCCTTCTTTTTTGAAGAGGACCAATCATGGGGAAGACCATCACAGGGCAATGTTTTTTTGTTTTGTTTTGTTTTGTTTTTTTAAACTCTTACCTTCCATCTTGGAGTCAATACTGTGTATTGGCTCCAAGGCAGAAGAGTGGCAAGGGTAGGCAATGAGGGTCAAGTGACTTGCCCAGGGTCACATGGCTGGGAATTGTCTGAGGCCAGATTTGAACCTAGGACCTTCCGTCTCTAGGCCTGGCTCTCAATCCACTGAGTTACCCAGCTGCCCCCTATTTCTATTTTTTAAAATAAGTTCAAAGTTGTTCTTCATACTTTATTTTGAGATTCCATTTGTATCTGCTTAGTATTCTTCTCTAGTGTGTTCTTTGAAAAAATCTTTAAAATTTTATTTAAAAAATATATGACACAATATTATAATACATATGATTTGTTACAAATATGTAATAAATTATAATAAATATGCTCATCTAAGAGAAACAAATTCTCACATTAGCTATGCCCAAAAATCTATGTCTCATTCTTTTTTTTCTTCTCTCCCATCCCTTCTCCTACCCAAGAAGGCAGGTAGTGTGATATAGGTTGTATATGTATTATCACATGATATATATTCCCTGTTTCATCATTTTGTGGGACAAAACACATATTGCTTACACTATAGAAAAGTTCATGGAAGAAACAAAGTGAAGAAGCTGTTTCAATCTGCATTTGGACTCTGTCTATTCCTTCTATGGCAGTGGATAGTCTTTTTTGTTATGAGTCCCTTAGTTTTCTTGGATCCTTGTCTTGTTGATAATAATTAAGTCATTCACAGTTGACCGTTATATATTATTTTTGTTTCTGTGTACAATGTTCTCCTGTTGCTGCTTACTTCACTTTCAGGGAGAGATAACTTAGTTTTTGAAGCTGTTGACTTTGAGATATCAATGGGACACCTGGGTAGAGATCTCTAAATGGGATCTGAGAATGCTTAGCGTACTAGAGAAAGCTTAGGGCTAGAGATATAAATTTGGGATTTTTCCATATAGATGTGATGGTTAAATTAAGGGAATGGATGAGATTATCAAGAGATAACAGACAGAAAAGAGGGGGGTGGACAAGCCTTGGTGAATACTCATAATATAAAGCTAGGTAACAGGAACTGAGTGAGTGAGATAAGACCGACAATGTAATCAGATGACTGGGCAATTAGGTGGCACAGGGGATAGAGTGCTAGAGCTGGAGTCAGGAAGATCTGAGTTCAAATCAAAGCTTAATAGCTATGTGATCCTGGGCAAAGGGTCTGTTTGCTTGTTAACTTCTATTTCCCTTAGTTTTCTCATCTGTAAAATGGGAGTAGTGATAGTACCTACTAGTATTATTGTGCAGATTGAGTCAAATAATAAATTTAAAGTACTTAGCAGAGTATCTGGCACACAGTAAGAGCTATACAAATGTAACTCCTTATTATTATTATTATTATTATTATTATTATTAGTAGTAGTAGTAGTAGTAGTAGTAGTAGTAGTAGTAGTAGTCCAATGAGATGTTAAATATATACTTTGCCCAGTGTTGCACAGCTAGTAAGTATCTGGGACAAGACTTAACTCTAGATCTTTTTGTCTCCAAGTCCATTGCTCTAGCTAGCTAGAGCTAGAAGGAACCACAGAGCCATTTAGCTTAACTCCTTCATTTTACAGAGGTGGAAATTGAGGCCCAAGGAAGATGAGTGACTTTCCAAAGGTCACATAAGTCATATGCATCAGAAATGAGAGTTGAACCCAAGTCCCTTAACTCCAGAATCAGTGCTCTTTTCACTTTACCACATTGATACCATTCATTTTGACAATATTTCTATGCCATTTTCTATTAATTTTTAAATGCTCTTTGTCATTGGCTTTGTCTTCCAGCAAGGATATCAGCCCACAGAGGTCACGAATCATGAGTTTTATCCTCTTCTATTCCCTTGCCTGGCACAATGCTTAAGTAGGCGTTTTAAGTGCTCAATAAAGGTTTGTTGAGTTGAATTAAATACTTCATGTTATCTTTCTCTCCCTGAAAAGGAAAGAGAAATCATAGTTTTGTCGACTGAAACAGTCCCCCTTTCTCCTCTTCTGTCCTTTGACACCTGAGGAAATTGAACCTTTATAGCATTAAGAGAGGTTTGCAGCAAATTCTAATCTAGGACTTGGAAATTCTTATGCCCAGCCCTTTCCATAGAATACCAATATGTAGTATCTCCAGCACTCTGTTCAGTCTCTCAAACATTAGAGTATGGTGTTATGGACGAACAATAAAGGACAGCTACAGATAAAGAAGAAGATTTATTTTATACTCTGGTTTGTCAAAGAAATGAAGAATCATTTAATTGGGATTTTTAAACAGAGGAAAAGAGGATCTCAAAGCTAGACAAGTGAAATGAAAACAGGCGAGATTAGGCTTCCAAGCCCTGGTTTTTACAACTTAAGAACCTACGCTTTCAAGCTAGATTGAACCTCATCATCTATTTCATTCAGCCTTCTTTCATTTTATAAATAGGACCACTGAGGCCCAGAGAGGTATAATTGACTTGGTGGCACAGACAGGAATTGAGTTCACAGAACAAGGAAAGAATTAGAAATAATGGAATAGCAAAGTCAAGATTTTGTTGATTTTTTTTCAGTCATATCCGACCCTTTATGACTGCGTTTGGAAGTTTACTTGGCAAACATATTGAAGGAATTTGCTATTTCTTTCTCCAGCTCATTTTAAAATAAAAATAAATGTAATGTTAAAAATAAAATAAAAAGCATCTCAATCTTAAAATATGAGGAAAATGAGGTCAACAGAACTAAGTGACTTGCCCAAGGTCACACAGCTAGTGTCTGAAATCAAATTTGAATTCAGATCTTCCTGACTCTAGGTGTAGCATTTTATCCACTGTGCCATCTAGCTTCTCACACAGTCAAGAAGAGGCAACTCATAAAATTGCAAAATAAAAAAATCTCAAAGCAAATTTCATATGAATTTTTTTAATGCCATGAAACACTTTTAAGATGGGGTGGGGAATGATGAACAGGACAATTTCAGAAAAAGCTGGAAAGACCTACATGAACTGATGCAGCGTGAAATAAGCAGAACCCAGAAAACATTATACACAGTAATAACAATACTGTGGAATAATCAAATGTGATAGACTTTGCTACTAACAGCAATACAATGATCCAGAACAATTCTAAAGGACTTATGAAAAAGAATTCGATCCACCACAATGTTGGAATAGAAATGCAGATAAAAGCATATGGCTTATCACTTGATTACATGATGTGGGGTTTTGGTTTTGTAAGATTATTCTCTTATAAAAATGAATAATATGGAAATATATTTTGCATGATATTACATGTATAACCCAAATTAAATTGCTTGTCAACTCCAGGAGCAGGGAGAGAAGGAAGAAGAGAGACAATATGTATCATATAACTTCAGAAAACTTATGTAGATATTTATTATTAAAATAAAAAATCCAAATAAAAAAAAGAAAGAGGGACATTATGAAATCCAAAAAACAGTACGTTTCAACCTCCCAAAAGGCCGAGAAGAAAGAAGTGTGGGAGAAAAAGGTCTAGACATAGACCACCTTTGTGGAAGGAGGGTCTAGGTTAAGACTGGGCATGCCTTTTGATAACTCAAAAAGTTTTCCAGGGGAACCAAAACACTGTGACATTATATATGCTAACAATAACATTATAAAGACAAGCAGCTTTGAAAGCAGTGAGAATTACAATCAATACAACAGCCATCCTTGACTTCAAAGGATTGATGATGAAACAGACTATCCACCGCCTGATAGAGACATGATGGATTTAGGGCACACACTGAATGAGCCTTGCATATTTTTGTAAATAGCCAGTGAGGGAATTTGTTTTCCTTTATTATGTCTATTTGTTACAAGAAATTCATTTTTTCTTTTTTTCCCCTCTTTTTCAATTGAGTAAAGCTAGATGGGAGAGAAAATAGATTTATTTTTTTTTAAAAAATTAAAAATACTCCTTACTGTCAGGGGAGAGGAGGGAGAGAATTTGAAACTCAAAATTTTAAAAAAAGGAATGTTAAAATTGTTTTTTAGATTGTAATTCAGGAAAAAAACTAATAAAAATTTAAAATTAAAAAGATGGTGGAAAGAGATGCTACAGAAATGGAATATTGCATGCACTTTCAGATGAGGTCAGTGTATTATTAGTTTTGCTTAATTGTTTTACTTTGTTAAAAGAGCTCTCTCAGGGAGTGTGTGGGAGGGGTAATCTGTAAATGTTTGTCATGTAAATACATCAATTAAACTTTTTTTTTAAGTGTTCTGTGTTTGAAGTGCTTCCGGGCAGCAGATGACCTGACCAGCAGACTGGACCATAGCTGACACAATATGCACCTCCCACAAGAGGGAAGGAGCCTTCAGTCCAGTTCCTACTTTGTGGTGGGGGCTCGGATTCCACTTGTCACAGTCAGTCTATTGCCCCTGCCTTCCTCATCACTTTTCCACCAGAAGGACACCTGTTTCTCCTCAGGGACCTCCCTGGGACTTCACACAAATGAGAGAGAGGTGGGGGCAAAGCAGAGACTTTTTCTAAACATGCCAAGCCCTCTGTCTGTCTAGATTTGTAAATCTTCATTTCCTTCACTTCTAATCAGGACCATCTGTAAAAAGTGAGCCTGTTGAAATTGAAGTCTTGTAAAATTCAATGGCCTGATCAGGAATCTCTTCTGTGACCCTAAAAGCTGGGCCCTAGGACTCCTACCTTCAGACTTTATTGGGGTGATCGAATGCATGCTAGATAATTATTTTTGAATATTGAATGAGATCTGAAAGGATGAGGAGATACCAGAAGATCTTTTCACTGAACTTCTTCAGGACCACAATAAATGAAGTAAATTAAAATAGTTTGGCACAGGGCAGGCTTGGGAATTGGTCTGGTGTTCTCTGCTGTGCATATCTAACATGGTTTGATAAGATAAAAGCCAATCTTCCATTGGTATGGGTAGGACATATAATGCAATTCAATTTATTTCCATTCAATTCAACAAGCATCAATTGTTTGTCAGGCTCTGGTGATACAGAGAGACAGAAATGAAATAATTCCTGCCGGCAGGGAGCATACATTCTACTAGGAGAAACATCCTATAGATAAATAAGTAAAAGTGGGATATATAAAGTTATAGGGAAGAGCCTTAAGGGCGCAGGCCAAGAAAGGTTTTAGGGAGGTTGTATAACCTTGAAGATGCGTTCTTAAAGGCTGTAGTGATCGTTTGCCTTTGAAACAACAGCAGGGCCTAAACGTGACAGTCCCCACATTCTGGGCTCCTTGGAGGGAAATCCTTTGGATTCCACCCGGACTCCTGTGGCTCTTCATGTTGAGTGACTCTCAAGTCAGTCCAGCCTGGAATGTCACAAAAAGGAATAAAGATACACAAACAGCTCTATGTGGCTGCCCTGACAGTCATTCTTGGGTTGGCTGGAACTTTTCAGAACTGCTTTGTCATCCAGAGGACTCTGTAGTCCAAGTTCATTTTGTTCCTTCTCATCCCCTGAGTTCCTTCCCTGATTTCTTGTTTACTAATCACTGAGTGACTTTGAAGTCCTCTGAAAGGCAGCCCTGGCTATATTTCTTTTTCTTTTTGTGTCCAGTAATATTTTATTGTATCTTTTCCCCTCACACATAGAAACAATTTTCGACATTTGTTTTCTGACATTTTATGATCCAAATTTGCCTTTTCCCTCCCTCCCTCTCTTCTCCCATCCAAGAGAAGTAATCTGCTATAAGTTAAATATGTGCTATCATGAAATACACATTTCCACATGGGTCATATTGTGAAAGAAGACACATATTGCACATACAAGAAAAAGCTCACGAAGGAAATAAAATGAAAAATGAACACCAGTTCTTTTTAAAATTATTTCAGTAAACTCGGTGATTTCTGAGGCAAGCATAGGATTATAGCTCTGGAGTTAGAAGGGAGCTTGGGGTCATTTTATTAAACTAGAAAAAATAATAACAAAATTAATTTGGAATAGCCCCAAATTGAATTTCAAGTTTATCCCTGTTATATCCTTTTCTTCCTCAGAAGATTCCTACAGAACATTAATTTCAATGTCTAACACTCGCTGGTTCCTGACTCTCAAATATCCCCTTTCCAAAGTGAATCTCAAGTATTCTATCCTTCTGACATTCTTCCCTCTTTCCCTTCCCCTTCCCCCTAGTGTTAAAAAAAAATTAGTTTCCTTTAAAAACCTACGCACATGTAAAATCATGATTCTTTTTTAAAAACTTATTTGTTTGTTTATTACATTAATGCACTCAATTAACTTCCTCCCTCCCCTTCCCCAGTTAGAGACAATATCATTTGACAAAAAGATTTATGTATATATAAAAATAATCTTACTTATGTCTATTGCTCAGTTCTTTCTCTGGAGGTAGACATATACAAATCATTCTTCAAACACTATTTCTGGTGCTGTATAAAATGTTCTCTTAATTCTGCTTGTTTCACTCTTCATAATTTCATGTAGGTCTTTCCATGTTTTTCCAAAATTAACCTGTTTGTCATTTCTTACAGCGCAGCAGTATTCTACCATCATCACAACTTATTTAGCCATTCTTCAATTGATGAATGTCCCTTCAATTTCCAGTTCTTTGCCACCACAAAGAGAACTGCTATAAATATTTCAGAATTTATATGTCCTTTTCTTTTTTCCTGATCACCTTAGGAAATAAACCCAATAATGGTGTTGCTGGGTCAAAAAAAATTTCCAGTTTTATTACTCTTTGAGTAAAATTCTAAATTGCTCTCCAAAGTGGTTGAATCCGTTTTTCCACATTTGTCTTTTGCCCTTTAATCATTTTAGCCAATCTGATAGGTGTGGGATGATATCTCAAGAGTTTTTGATTTGCATTTCTCTAATCAATAATGATTTAGAGCTTTTTTTCATATAGTTATATATCGCTTTGATTTCTTCATCCAAAAACTGTTGGTTCATGTCTCCTGCTTTCTCTTCTCGGAATATAATTTCCTTGTCTCTATTTCTCATTTTAAAAGGTTAAGGAGGCTCATACATAATAATGGGGCTATAGACAGAACTGGAACCTCTTAACAATCACTTGGCCAACACCTTTGTTTTATAGATGAGGAAACTATAAACAAGATAGATTAAGTGACTTCCTTGAAGTCACACAGCAAATGGCAAAGTTGGGATTTGAATCCATATTCTCTAACTCCAAATCAGAGCTTTTAAAAGGAATTATTTTTTAAAATTACTTTTATAGTAGGTACTATATAAAAGTACTTTTATAGCTTCTAAAGGAAAGACCAAAGAAGCAGGTATCTGGAGACTAAGAGGCAGCCAAAGTGGTGGAAAGGATAGAATGGTAGCTCTAGAGTCAGGAAGACTCATCTTCCTGAGTTCAAATCTGGCTTTAGACCCTTACTAGATGTGTGATCCTGGGCAAGTCATTTCACTGTTTGTTTCAGTTTCTTAATCTGTAAAATGAGCTGGAAAAGGAAATGGCAAACCATTCCAGGATCTTTGCTGAAAAAATCCTAAATGGGGTCATGGAGAGTCAGACATGACTGAAAATGACTGAACAACAACCAAAAAAAGATGGGAGACCAAACTTAAAATTCTAAATTTGTTCTTGAGTTGCTTTATGATCTTGAATAAAACATTGAATCTTTCAGGGCTTCAGTTTTTTTTTTTTTCAACTAGAAAATGGAGATGATGACATTCCCTTGTTCCCTCAACTCTTAACTATTTTGGAAAAATATAATAAATGGGAGCTTAGTTCTGTCAGTGGCACCACCATACATATGCTAAGCACTTGGCAAATTTTAAAGAGAGGTCCATACAACTATTATTATTATTGTTCTCATTATTATTAATCCAAGATTTGCCCTCTTGGTGGACCTGCTCAGACTTCTCTTCTGCTCATAATCATTTAGTGGCTCCTTACCTAAAACTGAGAAAAGTTTAAACTACTTTGCACTCTCTTCAACTTGGGGGAATCATTCAGTTGTGTCTGGTACCTAGTCCTGGTTTTCTTGGCAGAGTCAGGAGTGATTGTCATTTCCTTCTCCAGTGAATTAAGTGAAACAGGGGTTAAGTGACTTGCCCAGGGCCACACAACTAACAAGTGTCTGAGGCTGGATTTGATCTCAGGTTTTCCTGACTCCAGGCCTAGTGCTCTATCCAATGAGTCCCTTAGCTGCCTCAGTGGGGCCAATCTACTTTTATCATACTACTCCCTTCCAATATATTTTATATTATATAAACATATTATATAATATATTATATATTTTACATAAATTTACATAACATTACATAATATTACACAAAATATGTATAATATATTATATATTTTATATCACATATATTATATATAAAATAAAAATAAAAACCTTACATATAATATCTATAAATTTAAATGTATATATTTATTTTAAACCTTAATTTCTGTCCTAGTAACAACTCTAAGACAGGAGGGCCAGAGTTAGGGAAAAAGGATTAAGTGACTTATCCAGAGTCATACAGCTTGGAAGTATCTGAGGTCAAATTTGAACCCAGGTCCTCCCTATTCCAGGCCTGATGTTCTATATACTGTGCCACTTCACTGTGCCATATCTTGCAGTCACACCCTCACGTAGTGACCCCAGCAAACACACATATGTCTGTAGGAATTCCTACTCATCCTTCAAAGCTCAACTTAAAAGCTACCTCCTCCAGTAAGTTTTCCTTGATTCCTCACTTTAGTAACAACTCTCTTCTCTTAAGGCTGCATATAGCACTTCACTTCTTTCTTATATATTTATCACATATTATTTTGTTTTATAGCCATTTGTGATAGATAAAAATGTCTTATCCCTCTACTAGACTGTAAGCTGTATGAAGGCAAGAGTCACATTTTTCTACCCTTTGTGTCTTAATGCACAACTTAGCAGGGTATGTTGTTGCATCTGATAAGAATTTAGTAAACATTTTAAATTAAATTAAATTAAATGGACTAGAAAGACTTTTGTACTCCTCTGGGGAGAGACATTATATGGAGCAAAGAAACAGTCTTCCAGAACCAAGGATCTCTGTCAGAGCCATGTTTGATCAGGGACCCCACTTTTTAGTCTCTCTTTAGAGACTCAACAACAATAATAATAGCTCACATTTATATAGATTTTTAAGGTTTGCAAAGTGTTTTATATACATAATCTCTTTTAATCCTCAGAATATCCTTGCCAGGGAGATGCTCTTGGTTCCTCCATTTTACAAAGGAGGAAACCGAGGCTTGTAGAAATTAAGTGACTTTCATGGGGTCATAGAATTGTCAGAGGAAAGATTCAAGGCCAAGTCTTCTCAGCTCCACCCTCTGTGTTCTGCTTACTGCCTCCTCACAGGTTCCCTCTCCTAAACTCACTTTAGTTTCTTGCTTTCAGGTGTAACTTCCCTCCTCAATTTTTTCCCAGTTTTGTTAAATAAAGGAAGTAGCCCCAAGGCTGGTTTTCCTCCAGCTACCACAAAGGTCTGTGTAACTGCTTGTTCCTCTAAGTGGTGAAAATGACCTGATACATTTACCTTGAGGCAGTTGATTGAAGAGGCAGAAATACTCGGGGGTGGGATGGAACAGAACACAGACTAAAGCAAATGAGGAAATCTCAGTATGAAGCTGACCTTGAACAGAGCTCAGTTTCCACATGTGGCTCTCTCTGTTGGCGCAAACTAAATGTCACATGATAGATAAAGCAGAATAGATATTTCCCCCTCTGTTTACTCCTTACTGTCCATCCTTAACCACTTCTCGCATTGATTCTTTTTAAGATAACTTTTGATTTCCCATCACCTTCATTCCAGATAGATTGCCTACCATCCCTTAGTCAGAGCCATCCCTTAGAATGAAGACAAAAATAGAAATTAAAAAAAAAAAGATCAGCAAAACTGAGCAACATATCAGCTGAGTCTGCCAATATAGAAATTGTTCCATACCCACAGTCCCCCAGCTCTGTAGAAAAGGAAGGAGAATTTTCTGACCTCTTCTTTGAGGTCCTGCTTGGTTATAATAATTAGATGGGGGTCAGTTTTGCTATTGTCCTTTCCAATTCCATTATTGTAGTCATTGTGTATATTCTTTCTCTAGGTTCTGCTCACTTTGTTTTACATGATTTCATATAATAATGTTTTCCCATTCCCCTCATTTTTAATGGCATAATTATAATTCTAGGACATTTACATGCCACCATTCTAAGTCATTCACTGATCAATGAACTTCTCTTTTGTTTCCAGTTTTTTGACTCTAGGACAAAATATACTACTGTAAATATTTTAGTGTACATGAGACTTTTCTTTCTTGGTCCTTGGGAGGAACTCCTGGGTCCAAAAGATGGGCCTTTTTATCACCTTCTTAGCATAATTCCAAAATGGTTTCCAGAACTGTTGGGCCAATTCACAGGTTTACCAACAATAGTAGTATCTCCGGCTTTCCATAACCCCTCTGTCATTGATGGTTTCTTCCTAACACTTTTTTTTTTCATTATCTTTGCCAATGGGTAGGTTATCAAGTGAAATGTCTGTTTTCAAAGAAAATTATATCCTTATTGATCCTTAGGAAGCTCATTTAATTTTATTCAGTTTAGAAATTTTCCCACCCAGAAGTTCTAGAAAGACAAGGTCAGTATCTTATCCAAATTTTGTATCTTACTCATTGCCCAGTATAATTTCCAAAGGTAGTCATAATTTCCAAAGAGTTAACTAATGCTAAGAAGCCTTAAGAGTAGTATGAGGAATGGGGGGGCAGCTAGGTGGCTCAATGGATGGAGAGCCAAACCTGGGGATAGAAAATCCTGAGTTCAAAACTGGCCTCAGACACTTCACAGCAGTGTGACCCAAAGCCTAGCCCTTATTGCTTTGGAACTGATATTTAGTATCAATTCTAAGATAGAAGACAAGGGTAAAAAAAAAAAGAATGTGAAACAATTAGTCAGATATGGTAATATCCAATTATTGGATCTCAATTCATTTAGGGCTGAGGGGAAACTAATTTGACAATGCATTGACAAGCCAAAAGTAGATCAGTATATTGGATAAACCAAATGGCCACATGTCATATCAAGAGAACACTAATGACTAAGGTCTGTCTGCAAAACTCTACCAAAGTGCTAAGCAAGTCTTTCTTTCTTTTTCTTTTTTTTAAACTCAATCAAATCTAAAGTTCCTGAATCGCCCTGACTGGACGCTTCCATATCTCAATGGCTGCCGCCTCTCTAGAGCAGGACTGACAAAACTTTCCCTTGCTCAGAGTCAGGATGAAGTGATTTGTTCCCCTCTGGCTNATATTTTATATCACATATATTATATATAAAATAAAAATAAAAACCTTACATATAATATCTATAAATTTAAATGTATATATTTATTTTAAACCTTAATTTCTGTCCTAGTAACAACTCTAAGACAGGAGGGCCAGAGTTAGGGAAAAAGGATTAAGTGACTTATCCAGAGTCATACAGCTTGGAAGTATCTGAGGTCAAATTTGAACCCAGGTCCTCCCTATTCCAGGCCTGATGTTCTATATACTGTGCCACTTCACTGTGCCATATCTTGCAGTCACACCCTCACGTAGTGACCCCAGCAAACACACATATGTCTGTAGGAATTCCTACTCATCCTTCAAAGCTCAACTTAAAAGCTACCTCCTCCAGTAAGTTTTCCTTGATTCCTCACTTTAGTAACAACTCTCTTCTCTTAAGGCTGCATATAGCACTTCACTTCTTTCTTATATATTTATCACATATTATTTTGTTTTATAGCCATTTGTGATAGATAAAAATGTCTTATCCCTCTACTAGACTGTAAGCTGTATGAAGGCAAGAGTCACATTTTTCTACCCTTTGTGTCTTAATGCACAACTTAGCAGGGTATGTTGTTGCATCTGATAAGAATTTAGTAAACATTTTAAATTAAATTAAATTAAATGGACTAGAAAGACTTTTGTACTCCTCTGGGGAGAGACATTATATGGAGCAAAGAAACAGTCTTCCAGAACCAAGGATCTCTGTCAGAGCCATGTTTGATCAGGGACCCCACTTTTTAGTCTCTCTTTAGAGACTCAACAACAATAATAATAGCTCACATTTATATAGATTTTTAAGGTTTGCAAAGTGTTTTATATACATAATCTCTTTTAATCCTCAGAATATCCTTGCCAGGGAGATGCTCTTGGTTCCTCCATTTTACAAAGGAGGAAACCGAGGCTTGTAGAAATTAAGTGACTTTCATGGGGTCATAGAATTGTCAGAGGAAAGATTCAAGGCCAAGTCTTCTCAGCTCCACCCTCTGTGTTCTGCTTACTGCCTCCTCACAGGTTCCCTCTCCTAAACTCACTTTAGTTTCTTGCTTTCAGGTGTAACTTCCCTCCTCAATTTTTTCCCAGTTTTGTTAAATAAAGGAAGTAGCCCCAAGGCTGGTTTTCCTCCAGCTACCACAAAGGTCTGTGTAACTGCTTGTTCCTCTAAGTGGTGAAAATGACCTGATACATTTACCTTGAGGCAGTTGATTGAAGAGGCAGAAATACTCGGGGGTGGGATGGAACAGAACACAGACTAAAGCAAATGAGGAAATCTCAGTATGAAGCTGACCTTGAACAGAGCTCAGTTTCCACATGTGGCTCTCTCTGTTGGCGCAAACTAAATGTCACATGATAGATAAAGCAGAATAGATATTTCCCCCTCTGTTTACTCCTTACTGTCCATCCTTAACCACTTCTCGCATTGATTCTTTTTAAGATAACTTTTGATTTCCCATCACCTTCATTCCAGATAGATTGCCTACCATCCCTTAGTCAGAGCCATCCCTTAGAATGAAGACAAAAATAGAAATTAAAAAAAAAAAGATCAGCAAAACTGAGCAACATATCAGCTGAGTCTGCCAATATAGAAATTGTTCCATACCCACAGTCCCCCAGCTCTGTAGAAAAGGAAGGAGAATTTTCTGACCTCTTCTTTGAGGTCCTGCTTGGTTATAATAATTAGATGGGGGTCAGTTTTGCTATTGTCCTTTCCAATTCCATTATTGTAGTCATTGTGTATATTCTTTCTCTAGGTTCTGCTCACTTTGTTTTACATGATTTCATATAATAATGTTTTCCCATGCCCCTCATTTTTAATGGCATAATTATAATTCTAGGACATTTACATGCCACCATTCTAAGTCATTCACTGATCAATGAACTTCTCTTTTGTTTCCAGTTTTTTGACTCTAGGACAAAATATACTACTGTAAATATTTTAGTGTACATGAGACTTTTCTTTCTTGGTCCTTGGGAGGAACTCCTGGGTCCAAAAGATGGGCCTTTTTATCACCTTCTTAGCATAATTCCAAAATGGTTTCCAGAACTGTTGGGCCAATTCACAGGTTTACCAACAATAGTAGTATCTCCGGCTTTCCATAACCCCTCTGTCATTGATGGTTTCTTCCTAACACTTTTTTTTTTCATTATCTTTGCCAATGGGTAGGTTATCAAGTGAAATGTCTGTTTTCAAAGAAAATTATATCCTTATTGATCCTTAGGAAGCTCATTTAATTTTATTCAGTTTAGAAATTTTCCCACCCAGAAGTTCTAGAAAGACAAGGTCAGTATCTTATCCAAATTTTGTATCTTACTCATTGCCCAGTATAATTTCCAAAGGTAGTCATAATTTCCAAAGAGTTAACTAATGCTAAGAAGCCTTAAGAGTAGTATGAGGAATGGGGGGGCAGCTAGGTGGCTCAATGGATGGAGAGCCAAACCTGGGGATAGAAAATCCTGAGTTCAAAACTGGCCTCAGACACTTCACAGCAGTGTGACCCAAAGCCTAGCCCTTATTGCTTTGGAACTGATATTTAGTATCAATTCTAAGATAGAAGACAAGGGTAAAAAAAAAAGAATGTGAAACAATTAGTCAGATATGGTAATATCCAATTATTGGATCTCAATTCATTTAGGGCTGAGGGGAAACTAATTTGACAATGCATTGACAAGCCAAAAGTAGATCAGTATATTGGATAAACCAAATGGCCACATGTCATATCAAGAGAACACTAATGACTAAGGTCTGTCTGCAAAACTCTACCAAAGTGCTAAGCAAGTCTTTCTTTCTTTTTCTTTTTTTTAAACTCAATCAAATCTAAAGTTCCTGAATCGCCCTGACTGGACGCTTCCATATCTCAATGGCTGCCGCCTCTCTAGAGCAGGACTGACAAAACTTTCCCTTGCTCAGAGTCAGGATGAAGTGATTTGTTCCCCTCTGGCTGGGTCGGTTCTGCAAACCAGATAGCAGTCAGTCGAGTGAGCTCAGAAGTTGGGCCCTTCTGGAGCTCCATTTGTTTGGACAGCACAACACACTGGACAATCTAGGCAGGAGCCTGGTGCTCCCAGACCACTGGAGGTATTCCTTTTTTGGATTTTCTTTTCTTTTTTCTCTAAGCTTCTCCCCCCTACTCCCTCCTCAGGCCCCCCCCCCCAGCATTTTGTTTAAGAGAAAACGAGATGTCTATCTTCTGTTTCCTTATTTTTTTTCAGGAAAGCAAAGGGTTGTTGACTTCCTCCCTCTCCCCTCCCTTCCTTCCTTCTTCCCGAAGGTACTCATCTGAGAAAAAGAGAACGAAGTAATTGTTCCTGTTCTCTTTCTTAAGTCATTTGAAACACTGTCCCCGCTCCTTCTTTAAGTTCACTGCAATCTGTACACAAGAGAGAGAGAGAGAGGGAGAGAGAGAGAGAGGGAGAGGGAGTGTATGAGAGCCAGAGAGCAGGTAAAGGAACTTGGTGCTGCAGCTATTCAGACCTCAGGAGCTGGTAAGTTACCCATCGAATCATTGCTGCTTCTTTTTCAATACAACTAACACAGATTCTCTGCTAGGCATCTTTAGCTGAAGATGTCTCACTGGCCACATCCTTGTCTCAGAGACTGGGAAGAATGGTTGACCCAGAACTGGAAATTAGATTTTTTTTAATACTTATGTTTAGCATCCAAGATCTGGCAAGGATGAAAAGAGCAATGCATTGGGGATAAGGAGGTGCATACTGTGGTTAGTCTGGATTGGGGCATAGAAGATGTGTCTGGATGAGCCCTGGGTCACTAGACTGTTACTTCTCCTGCTGGAAGGGTTATTGTCTTTCTCTCCTCTGGCTTCAGTCAACTTGGTTGTTGGGGTACATCTGCCAAAGGCTGCCATTTGCCATTGGGGCTTTGTATTGAAATAGTAATGCCTTCTTCCTTTTCTCTTTTCCCCTTTTCTCTATTCCCCAGCAGATATTCTCCAAATAGGCATTGTCATATATGAGGTTCATTAAACTAAAAGAAAGAGAAGAGAGTTGTATGGTATTGGGGGGCTGGGAGAGCTGTGTGTTGGAGGCATGGGTGCAGATTGACTGTGAACCAGTGGCCCATAACCAGAAGGCATAACCTCTAAGGTGCTCAGCTTCCAGTTGAGAACACCAACCTGAGATTGGTTGGGAGGTTAAGGACTGATCTTACATGATAATAACTTGATCCAAGACTATACTGCAAGCTCATTTTAATACTTACACTGAGCTCAAACTGAGCTCAGGTAGTTGCTTTCTAAACACCAAGGAGATTGTCAGCCATTTGTCAAGCAAAGCCAGCTGGTGGATATTTGGACCAGCCATTTACAAGGAGTCAAACCTGAAATTTGAATGATCAAGAATACTGTGAGAGCCTATCATGACATGCTGAGAAGGAATCTAGGATTAAATAGGTAATTTAGGTCACATAAAAAGACCATGTGTATTTGAGAAACTTATAATACAATACAGGGAAAGGGGTGTCAGGCAAGGAATATTACGTATTTCTTTTCTATCTAGTATTTGATGAAATTTGCCGACTAAAGTTGCTTTGCGGGTAGGATGAGACTCAAAAGAGACAGTCTTTCATCGATAAGGATAAGGATCTAGTCTTATATCAGAAACCCAGTCATTATCTTAATAAATGATGATAAAATATAATCGTAGTGGGTTATTGGGAGACTTCTATGTGAAAAGGACATCTGTGCCTTTTCTTTTCTTTCTCATTTTCTCTGTAGACTTTCCTTGGTAACTCTATAAAACAGAGTAACTTACGAGATAAAGGAATGAAAGTTTATTTCGCAGCCACTTGTTAATGTGCTCTGATATATCCTTTTCTGTCTTTAAAGCTATGACTTTGGTGGTGTGGCAATTAGCTTAATAATCAATAGCAGTGATATAAAGGCTCTTCTCTTCTCCCACCCCCACAATTGATCTTAAGCTGAAAAGAGACCATAGATTGATTGTCTAGGCAACTGAGCAACTGTGAATTTATCAGCAATCATGACCTCCAGGAGGGAATTTTGACCTGCGCTCTCAGTGATTTGGGTCTTTTGGTTTCATTTTTGTTTGATTCTATACACTGGATTGAAAACATCAGAAAACTCCCTTGGCTTTTGGTTGCTGAAATACAAAATCAAAATGTTGAAAAATAGAAATATAACTATGTGTTTTCTGGTGGAATGGAAAGGAAAAGCCGATGTTTAATGATTCAGAGAGCAGCCTCCAGAACACACCTGGATGGCCCCAGAGCAAGACGAACCCAATTTATAATTCGGCCATTTGTTCCTGTTTGTGGCTAGGGATTTGTATACTAGTGTTCTTTTGTTTTCTTTAAAAAGGTTGCAAGTTCAATATATCCATTTAAAGGAAAAAAGAGAGTCACATGAAAATATCTATTGGTTACTTGAATAAAAAAACAGTTTAATAACATAAAAGGAAACCATGACCCTCCTCTAGTTTGCTTTGTTCTATTGCCTTCTAACCCGTAATAGTCTAGGGACATTGTACCCTGTCAAATAAGTACATTTCACCGAGAAGATATGGACATTTCCAGTATGTGGTTCTGCGGTATACACCAGTTCTTTCTTGCTATCAAGGAGAATTCTCACCTGGAATCTCCTAATATACCAAAATATTGGCTTTAATTCATCTTTGCTATGTGGGAGTATGTTACAAATAATAGATAGATCAAAACATCCAGTTGGTAGCCTTGCATGCTTAAAAAATACATTCTTCTGGGTACACAGTTACTTGGGAATTCTTTAATACTATTCCATCAAGTTAATACTCACCTAGCCCTTTCCTTTCTTGAAATACACATTAATTCAATTTTACAAATTTTAAAAGTTAATTTTATTTCCATGTTCTGCTTTTTCTCCCTCCCACTTCCACTGTACCTCATTGAGAAAACATGAAAAATAAAACTCCTGTTGTAAATATGTGGAGTCAAGCAAAATAAATTCCTATACTAGCCATGTCCAAAAATATATTCCTTAGTCTGCAACTCTGAGGTCATCATTTGTCTGTTGGGAGTTAGTTAGGCTGCTTCATCATGAGTCCTCCGGAACCATGGTTGGTTATTCATCGTGTTGATCAGAATTCCTAAGTCTTTCAAAGTTGTTTGTCTTTACAACATTTTAACAAATATTTATTAAGAGCCTCCTGTCTGGAAAGCAGAGAGGCCAACTTGTAAAGTGATAAGAGTATTGGACTTGAGGTCAGGTAGCTCTGGGTTCAAATCTTACATCTCTTATTTACTGGCTTAGATAAATCTCTAAGATTTATTTGCTAGATTATTGATGAGCTATTGGAGGAGGGAATTCTTAAACCAAGGAAATCACAGATTATGAACTGATGTACAAAAATCTGTACCTTTAATAGTTTTCCTAACCCGTGGGTACCTAAATCTTGATCAGTATGACACTATCCCTCTGTCTGAGCCTAAATTATTTCTTGTAGCTTTGTGGCTGAATACACATTGAGCGTAGATTTTCTATATTCAGAACTCTTGTGAAATAATCACAGATGGGCTTTCAAATATTGATGATTAGCTCTCAGCATTGCAGAAAAGCTAAATCTTTCTTCTCCAGAATAAATTTACCAGCGGTGCCCAGTGGAGATCAATGGTGGAGAAACAGCGGCTTAGAGATGAATCTTTCAAATTAGAGAATGTGAAAAGACAGTGCTCTGGTCTATTTTTAGAGCTCTATTGTCCCCTTCCCCCACTTCCCCATCCTCCCCAGTCCTGTGTCTATGGCGACCTTTCCCCTGGCTACTGAGAGCTGGATTCAGTTTTTTCTAGAGTCCATGGGCTCTCCTCTATGATTTAGCCAGAGAAGATGATTTGTCAATAACCTGAGCATTGTCCTTCTTCCTCCCTCACACCACCCCACTTCTGCACCTCACCCCATCTCCTCCAAAAGAGATCAAAATAACACTCTTCTGGGCAACTTAACAAGAAGAAATTCCGTTCAGGACTAAAAATCAGGTCCCTCCCGTTTCTACTTTTGGGGGAAGGGTCAAGAGAGTATGCCCAACTTTTTTTCCCTATACTTTGAACTATTGAAACATATATATTGATTTACTTGTCTGGTTTAATTACTATTCTAATTTCTTAGAGTTTGTCCATTTCTGATTTCATTTTTCAGAAAACCTTTGTTAGAATAAAAGAAACTGGATCCTTCTGGTGATTTGTCTGAACATATCTCTATGAGGATGAAACAATGCTGGGTTATGTTATGCAAAGGGACCTGAGGTGCCTTCCCAGACAACCTGATCTGGTAGAAAGAATAGACTTTAGTCAGGGGCTAGAGTGCCTTTGCCAGGATCAATAGCTAATTGACTGTATGACCTTGGATAAGCAGATACTGGATAATATTAAGGATGTTTTAGAGAAGATTTCTCTTTCAGGTAAGGGTTTGTATAGATGGCTGCTAAGGTCCTCTTACCTCTGAGATTTCCCAGTGCCATGAAGTTACTTAATTCCTCTGATCCTCAGAGACTGAGTTTATAAAATGATGGGTTTGGACTAGAAGCTCTTAAAGTAGATCCGTATTATGCCCAAAGTACTTTTAAAGAATTTTTGTCCTTTGATCCAGTAATGCCACTACTGGGTTTGTATCCCAAAGAGATAAAAAAAAAAAAGGTGGGGGGAAGTTTCTGTTTGTACAAAAATATTCATAGCTGCACTTTTTGCGGTGGCAAAATTTTGGAAAATGAGGGGGTGTCCCTCGATTGGGGAATGGCTGAACAAAGGGTGGTATATATTGGTGATGGAATATTATTGTACTATAAGGAATGATGAACTGCTTGATTTCTATAAGAACTGGAAAGACGTGCATGAACTGATGTGGAGTGAAATGAGCAGAACCAGGAGAACATTGTACAAAGAAAGTGAAACATTGTGGGATGATCAAATGTAATTGATTTTGCTACTAATAGCAATGTAACATTCAAGAGCAATGCCATGGAGCTTATGAGAAAGAACACTATCCACATTGAGATAAAGAACTGTGGTAGTAGAAATCCAGAAGAAAACATATGATTTATCTTTTGTTCATATGGATATTTGATTAGGGATTGAGGTTTTAGAAGATTATTATAAAAATGAATAATATGGAAATAAGATTTGAGTGATAATATATGTATAACCCAGGGAAATTGCTTGTCAACTCCAGGAGGGAAGAGGGGAGAAGACAACAAGAATCCTGTAACCATGGGAAAAAAATAAAAAAAATTAAAATAAAGAAACAAACAAATAAATAAATCCACAGTACTTAACACAATTCTTGGCACAGATTAAATGCTTAACAAATTAAATGCTAATTGATACAAGGTGGGGTTGAGAGGTACTGAGATATAACCCTGTGATGGAAAGACCCCTCAAGGGAACCAAAGAGGGCTCTATTGGGGAAGAAAACAGAGTGGGGAAGAACTGGGGAGGAGGTTGTCTTGGGTGAAAGCAGTTATTATTTATCTGAGCTTTCCACTTTAAAACCTTTTTTCTGACTAAGCAGGTATCGGGCTCAGTCGTTTCTCCTTGTAGAATGGTCATGGCAAATCTATGACACGTGTAGCCGTTTTCGATGACACGCGGCCGCATTCAGAGAAGTATGGGGCCGCATGCCAAGGATGAAACATTTGCCATAGTGTAGTGTAGTCACTCTGTGCACTATAGATGACAATTCTACCTATATTAATTTACCTATTTTGATTTATTAAATGCAGTTATATATTACAATTATACATTATTTAAACTAAAAATATTGCAAAATTATGGTTTTTTTTTCTTGAAGTGACACACCACCCAAGTTATGCTCATTTTTTTGGGTGAATTTTGACATACCAAGCTCAAAAGGTTGCCCATCACTGTTGTAGAAGGAATATAAGTGCTCTTAGAACCCTATACATTTCAGCACCCTCTGTGACCCCACCCTAGGAGTGACTGCATCTAAGTCTCTTCTCTTTCTAATTTTCTATGATTCTAAAGACCGGATTTTCAAGGGTTCTTTTCCCTCCAATTTCTTTGGTATTGCTTTAGAAAGCTCAATGCATAGAATTTTGGTTCTTTTACAATGTAAAACATCTTTGAATATAGATATCTCTTTAGAGAAATGGACTTAGAAATGGAATCCAAATTAAATTTCAACACTCAAAACTGTCTTATAATGTGTCATGTGGATTTATTACTTATATTTACAAAATTAAGTTTGCAATTACAGAGATGAAATTTTCTTTTTGTTTCTTTAAGCCATTAGAAGTTTCAAGTGAGAAAGTTTTTTCTTTGTTTTTTTCCTTCTGCATGTTGCATGAAATTATATGAGCTGACGATACTGACATTTAAACTTTGTCTCCATTGGATGTGAGGAGGTTGAATTAGAGACCTACAGTAACTCTTTTTAATAGCTTTTGAGGAGTTAGCTTTCCTGGAAAATCTGAAATTGCTTCTATTAGAAGAACAGTATTGAGCTCAATTTAGTAATCTTGAATACAACTCTCATTGCCCTATTGGGCATTATATTTCTTTCCTTCCTTTTCTTCCTTTCCTCCTCCTATCAGTAGCCAATCACAACTCAATCCTACTCTTAACTGCCATAGGACTTTTGACTTGCTCCATTTCTATACTGGGCTGGTTCACCCTTCCTTAGACAACCTAGTGACTGTTCCCCATTCTCAGCAGTTGGGGGGCTCACAAACACCAGATGGAATTTAGCCTATCTACAGCTCAGAACTTCAGAACTCAAGCAGTCCGTCAGCCTCAGCCTCCCTTGTGTTAGAGATACAGGCACTTGCCACCATGCCCTTCATACTATATATTTTATAAGTATGTCTAGTAAATTATATGTATTTATATGCATACATATATAAATATATAAATTATACAAAAATATATGTATATATTTGGAGATGGGGAGAGGGTCTAGGCCTATGATTTAATTGGTTCAGAAATCTCCTACCTAGGTAGGAAATCTTTTCAGATGAACATAATTTCTCTGTAACATAGTCCTTTTATTCCATTATCTATTTATTCATTTAACATATAAATTATAAATATAATTATAAATAATTTATATAAATTTAATTCATATAAATTTAAATTTTTGAGTTCCAAATTCTTGGAATTAGTCTTTAATTGGTCAGGACAAGTACCAATTTAGAATCACATATATAGAACTTAGAATCACATCATCATTCCCATTTTAAAGTTGGAGAAATTGAGGCTAAAAGTAGTGATGTTCTCAAGGTCAAACAACTAAGAAGTGCCTGAGTCAGGAGTATCACCCAACTCTTCTGATATCAGTCCATTGTATTGGGGTTTTTTTGTTCTAGTTTTATTATCATACAAAGCATACTTCTATATTGGTCATTGATGTAAGAGCACACTCAAACATAACCAAAACCCCAAAATAAAACCATAACCACCTTGATGTGACAGATGGTATGCTTTGATCCACATTCATCTGACTCCAACAGTTCTTTCTCTGGAGATGGATAGCATTGGCTGTCATAAATCTTTCAGGATTGTCCCAGATCATTGCGTTGCTGAGAGTAGCCAAGTTTTTACAGTTGATTATCATATATAATGTTGCTGTTTTTATGCACAATGTTCTCATGGTTCTGTTTATTTCACTCTGCCTCAGTTCCTGCAGATTTTCCCAGCTTTTTCTGAAATCATCTTGCTTATCATTTCTTATAGTACAATAGTATTCCATCACCAACAGGTACCACAGTAAAATATTACAGTGCCTAGCAAACAGTGGAGCTTAAAAAATACTTGTTAAACACGCACGCACACAAACACACACACACACACACAATTTGTTCAGCCATTCCCCAATTGACCAACATCCCCTCAATTTCCATTTCTTTGCCACCAGAAAAACAGAAGCCATAAATATTTTTGTACAAGTAGGTCCTTTCCCCTTTTTTTATTATCTCTTTGGGATACAGACACAGTATTAGTATGACCAGATCAAAGGGTATGCACAGTTTTATAGCCCTTTGGCCATAGTACCAAATTGACTTTCAGAATGATTGGATTAGTTCACAATTCCACCATCAATGCATTAGTGTCCCAATTTTGCTACATCCCCTCCAATATTTGTCATGTTCCTTTACTGCCATATTAGCCAATCTGATAGGTGTGAGGTGATACTTCAGCATTGTTTTAATTTGCATTTTTCTAATCAAGAGTGATTTAGAAGTGCCTTTAAGCGAAAGGGATCAATCAACCACTAAATCAAGTACTAAGCATTTGTAAAATATCTATTATGTGCCAGGTATTGTACCAGGTCATGGCAATATGAAAGAAAATGGAAAATATACACCTTGTCCTGGATGAACTGAATTTTTATAAAAGCTTCCAGGTCAGTTCAGTGAAGAAAACATAATGACATGTTCATTATATGCAATCACTTTCCTTTATTAAATTAGACAAATGAGACACTTAGAAATAATCCTGAATGAACAAGAAATGGGCTATTGTGGTGGCCTTTCATAGCACCTGGAAAATTCAAAGCACTAAATATCAATGGTAAATAATATAGCTGAGTTGAATAAAAAAAAAAACAAACAGAGAATGCAAGATAATTGCTATTTGGTAAAGCAAAGCAACACTGGGACAGCCAAATGCCATGCCTAGAGTCAGGAAGGGTTAAGTTCAAATCCAGCCTCAGACATTTACTAGTTGTGTTACCCTGGGCAAGTTGCTTAATCCTATTTGCTTCAGTTTCCTCATCTGTTAAATGAACTGGAGAAAGAAATGGCAAGGCACTGCAATATCTCTGCCCAAAAACAACCCCAAATGAGGTCACAAAAAGTCATATATGACTGAAATGACTAAACACCAACAAGGAGCTGGAGGTTTCTAATTAACAGAGAACATTAGGGGAGGTCTTTTCCCTCGTGTCAGTTATCATAGACATCCAAGGACAACTCCATCCTCCCAGGACCCCAAAAGATCTGAGTCTTATAGTCCTTCTAAAAGCCCAGGGCATCATGCATTGGCCTGGTTTTTCTGTAGCAACTTCAGCTGGCTCTTTAAGCTGGAAGCTTTTCATCTTTAACCCTTTTTTAAAAATCCAACATCTTATACTCTATGATAAATAGAAATATAGAATTAAGAAAAATGAAGGAACCTCATATGTCAGTTACGTCCTCCTTATTTTTTGCAGAGGAAGATACTGTGGCCCTTAAACATGAAATGAATCACCCAAAGCTACTTAAGTAGTGGTAGAGCCAGGATCTGAACCCTCAGTCAGGTAGTCTGACTCCAAACCCAATACTTATTCTGATGCATCAGTTATTTCTAACTTTGACCTTGGCAAGGGCTGTTCTTCTCATCTCTTCTCTCTCTTTTAAAAAAGACCCTTACCTTTCTTTTTAGAAAGAATACTAAGAAAGCAGTAAGGGCTAGGCAACTGGGGTTAAGTGACTTGCCCAGGGTCACACAGCTAGGAAGTATGTGAGGCTAGATTTGAACGTGGATCCTCCGGACTCCAGGCCTGGGTCTCTATCCTTTGTGCCAGCTAGCTGCCTCTCCTAGAAATTTTAAAAAGATAATCCATTGTCTGGGTCTAGAAAGGTGGAGGTGAAGTGGGGTGGCACTTGGTGGGTAGGGTCAATTTGAGAATGTCTTATATTCTCATGATGTCCTTTAATGTCCAGGATGGCATGAGGTTTCTCTATTCCTAAATTAGCTTGAGAAAGGATTTTAAATTACACTGTAGCCGAGAACACAATAGAGTTCAGCCAGCAAGAAAAGGTAGAATATCCCTCTATCTGTCTGTCTGTCTATCTATCTATCTATCTATCTATCTATCTATCTATCTATCTATCNAGGTAGGAAATCTTTTCAGATGAACATAATTTCTCTGTAACATAGTCCTTTTATTCCATTATCTATTTATTCATTTAACATATAAATTATAAATATAATTATAAATAATTTATATAAATTTAATTCATATAAATTTAAATTTTTGAGTTCCAAATTCTTGGAATTAGTCTTTAATTGGTCAGGACAAGTACCAATTTAGAATCACATATATAGAACTTAGAATCACATCATCATTCCCATTTTAAAGTTGGAGAAATTGAGGCTAAAAGTAGTGATGTTCTCAAGGTCAAACAACTAAGAAGTGCCTGAGTCAGGAGTATCACCCAACTCTTCTGATATCAGTCCATTGTATTGGGGTTTTTTTGTTCTAGTTTTATTATCATACAAAGCATACTTCTATATTGGTCATTGATGTAAGAGCACACTCAAACATAACCAAAACCCCAAAATAAAACCATAACCACCTTGATGTGACAGATGGTATGCTTTGATCCACATTCATCTGACTCCAACAGTTCTTTCTCTGGAGATGGATAGCATTGGCTGTCATAAATCTTTCAGGATTGTCCCAGATCATTGCGTTGCTGAGAGTAGCCAAGTTTTTACAGTTGATTATCATATATAATGTTGCTGTTTTTATGCACAATGTTCTCATGGTTCTGTTTATTTCACTCTGCCTCAGTTCCTGCAGATTTTCCCAGCTTTTTCTGAAATCATCTTGCTTATCATTTCTTATAGTACAATAGTATTCCATCACCAACAGGTACCACAGTAAAATATTACAGTGCCTAGCAAACAGTGGAGCTTAAAAAATACTTGTTAAACACGCACGCACACAAACACACACACACACACACAATTTGTTCAGCCATTCCCCAATTGACCAACATCCCCTCAATTTCCATTTCTTTGCCACCAGAAAAACAGAAGCCATAAATATTTTTGTACAAGTAGGTCCTTTCCCCTTTTTTTATTATCTCTTTGGGATACAGACACAGTATTAGTATGACCAGATCAAAGGGTATGCACAGTTTTATAGCCCTTTGGCCATAGTACCAAATTGACTTTCAGAATGATTGGATTAGTTCACAATTCCACCATCAATGCATTAGTGTCCCAATTTTGCTACATCCCCTCCAATATTTGTCATGTTCCTTTACTGCCATATTAGCCAATCTGATAGGTGTGAGGTGATACTTCAGCATTGTTTTAATTTGCATTTTTCTAATCAAGAGTGATTTAGAAGTGCCTTTAAGCGAAAGGGATCAATCAACCACTAAATCAAGTACTAAGCATTTGTAAAATATCTATTATGTGCCAGGTATTGTACCAGGTCATGGCAATATGAAAGAAAATGGAAAATATACACCTTGTCCTGGATGAACTGAATTTTTATAAAAGCTTCCAGGTCAGTTCAGTGAAGAAAACATAATGACATGTTCATTATATGCAATCACTTTCCTTTATTAAATTAGACAAATGAGACACTTAGAAATAATCCTGAATGAACAAGAAATGGGCTATTGTGGTGGCCTTTCATAGCACCTGGAAAATTCAAAGCACTAAATATCAATGGTAAATAATATAGCTGAGTTGAATAAAAAAAAACAAACAGAGAATGCAAGATAATTGCTATTTGGTAAAGCAAAGCAACACTGGGACAGCCAAATGCCATGCCTAGAGTCAGGAAGGGTTAAGTTCAAATCCAGCCTCAGACATTTACTAGTTGTGTTACCCTGGGCAAGTTGCTTAATCCTATTTGCTTCAGTTTCCTCATCTGTTAAATGAACTGGAGAAAGAAATGGCAAGGCACTGCAATATCTCTGCCCAAAAACAACCCCAAATGAGGTCACAAAAAGTCATATATGACTGAAATGACTAAACACCAACAAGGAGCTGGAGGTTTCTAATTAACAGAGAACATTAGGGGAGGTCTTTTCCCTCGTGTCAGTTATCATAGACATCCAAGGACAACTCCATCCTCCCAGGACCCCAAAAGATCTGAGTCTTATAGTCCTTCTAAAAGCCCAGGGCATCATGCATTGGCCTGGTTTTTCTGTAGCAACTTCAGCTGGCTCTTTAAGCTGGAAGCTTTTCATCTTTAACCCTTTTTTAAAAATCCAACATCTTATACTCTATGATAAATAGAAATATAGAATTAAGAAAAATGAAGGAACCTCATATGTCAGTTACGTCCTCCTTATTTTTTGCAGAGGAAGATACTGTGGCCCTTAAACATGAAATGAATCACCCAAAGCTACTTAAGTAGTGGTAGAGCCAGGATCTGAACCCTCAGTCAGGTAGTCTGACTCCAAACCCAATACTTATTCTGATGCATCAGTTATTTCTAACTTTGACCTTGGCAAGGGCTGTTCTTCTCATCTCTTCTCTCTCTTTTAAAAAAGACCCTTACCTTTCTTTTTAGAAAGAATACTAAGAAAGCAGTAAGGGCTAGGCAACTGGGGTTAAGTGACTTGCCCAGGGTCACACAGCTAGGAAGTATGTGAGGCTAGATTTGAACGTGGATCCTCCGGACTCCAGGCCTGGGTCTCTATCCTTTGTGCCAGCTAGCTGCCTCTCCTAGAAATTTTAAAAAGATAATCCATTGTCTGGGTCTAGAAAGGTGGAGGTGAAGTGGGGTGGCACTTGGTGGGTAGGGTCAATTTGAGAATGTCTTATATTCTCATGATGTCCTTTAATGTCCAGGATGGCATGAGGTTTCTCTATTCCTAAATTAGCTTGAGAAAGGATTTTAAATTACACTGTAGCCGAGAACACAATAGAGTTCAGCCAGCAAGAAAAGGTAGAATATCCCTCTATCTGTCTGTCTGTCTATCTATCTATCTATCTATCTATCTATCTATCTATCTATCTATCTATCTATCTATCTATCTATCCATCCATCCATCCATCTATTAAATGAATGAATGACTGTAGCCTTTCTTTCTCAAATGAACACAAGAAAAAGCTAACTTCCTTTAACCAAGATCCTGTCTGCTTTCTCACATTTCCTCAGGGATAAAGAAAAGAAAATATCCCATGACACTACTAGTATGTATACCCCAGCTTCTGACATTTATTTAGGGGTAAAAAGCTCCTAGAGATATTTATGGTTTACTTCATTGTCATCAAGGTATATGGAATTCTATTCTAGTCAGCCTAAAAGCCAGGAAGATTTGGGTTCAAGTCAATGCCTCTCACACTGGCTATATGACCTTGGGCAAGGTACCTAATTTCTTAGTGCTCAAGACAACTCTAAGACTATATAAGTGCAGAGAAATTAATGAGTGGCATTGATAGAGTTTCCTCACTTGGGAGTCCCCTGTACACATGAAATCACAGGTGCAGTTCTTATCCCCATTCCCCCTGATACACTTTGAACCATGGGCTTATTGCTCAATCTAAAATTCATGAACACACTACAGTCAAAGATGAGGAGAAAATAAAGGTGGGTCAAGACAAAAGGAAGGGAAACATAAGGATAGGCCTGAGAATCTAGATATACAGCTTCCAACTCTTTCCTGAGTTTCAATCCCACATTGTTTGTGGGATGTCTCTTCTTGAATGTCCTATAAGAATTTCAATAGCAACATTTCCAAAAAGGAACTCATTTTCTTTTTGAAAATATGCAATATTTTATTTTCCCCCCATTGAACATGTAATTTTTAAAATTTATGTTTATTTTATTGATTATGAAAAAATTTCTATGGTTACATGATTCATGTTCTTTCCCTCTCCCCCAAAACCTCCCCTCCCTCCCCATAGCCAATGCACAATTCCACTGGGTTTTACATGTATCATTGATCAAGACCTATTTCCATATTATTGATAGTTGCACTAGGGTGATCGTTTAGCATCTACTTTCCCAGTAATATCCTCATCAGCCCATGTGTTCAAGCAGTTGTTTTTCTTCTACGTTTCTACTTCCCCAGTTCTTCCTCTGAATGTGGATAGAGTTCTTTCTCATAAGTCCCTCATAGTTGTCCTAGATCCTTGCATTGCTGCTAGTAGAGAAGTCCATTGTGTTAGATTGTGTCACAGTGTATCAGTCTCTGTGTACAATGTTCTCCTGGTTCTGCTTTTTTTCACTCTGCATCAATTCCTGGAGGTCGTTCCAGTTCACATGGAATTCCTCCAGTTCATTATTTCTTTTAGTACAATAGTATTCCATCACCAACAGATACCGCAATTTGTTTAGCTATCCCCCAATTGAAGGGCAACCCTTTGTTTTCCAATTTTTTGCTACCACAAAGAGATGCATATAATTTTTAACTTTATTTTCCAAAATTTTGAGTTCCAAATTCTCTCCCTCTCTCCCCGAGATGGCAAACAACCTGATCTAAATTTTATATGTGTGATCATGCAAAACACATCTCCACACTGGTCATGCTGTAGAAGAAGATATATAAAACAAGAACAAAAAAAGTGAAAAAAATAAAGTGAAAAAGAGTATGTTTTGATCATATTCAGACTCCAACAGTTCTTTCTCTGGAGGTGGATCAAATTTTTCATCTTGAATTCTTTGGAATTGTCTTGGATCATTGCACTGCTGATAATAGCTAAGCCATTATTACTTGATCATTGTACAATACTGCTATTACTGTGTGCAATTTTCTCCTGGTTCTGTTCACATCACGCTGCATTAGTTCATATAGATCTTTCCAGGTTTTTCTGAAATCTTTCTGCCTGTCATTTCTTATAGCACCATCATATTCCATTCTAATACCACAACTTGTTCAGCCATTCCCCAATTGATGTATATCCCCTTAGTTTTCAATTCTTTGCCTCCACAAAAAGGGAACTTATTATCTTTGCCCCTAAGTCTGGTCCATATCTGAACTTCCCTATCTTTGTCCAGGACATCACCATCCTTCCAGGCAGCCAGATTCATCCTCAACTCTTCCTCCTCTTTCTCCACCATATTTAATCAATTGCCAAGTCTTAATGATTACACTTGCACAATATTTCTGTTATCTGTGCAATTCTCTGCACCCACAAGGTCACCATCATAATTGATGCCTTCAGTTTTCACTGGCACTATTACAATAGCCTTGGTCTCCGAGCTTCTAATCTCTATTCTTTCCAGTCCTGGTGGAAAAGAATCTTCCTAAACACAAATCTTGTCAAATTTTTCCCCAATCAAGAATTTTTAGTGATCCTTAATCGCCTTTAGTATAAAATATAAACTCCAGCTTAGCATGTAAGGCTGTCCCAAATGGATTTCAGTCTACCTTTACAGATTCACTTCACACTACTCCCTTTTGTGCACTCTACATTGCAACCAAATTGGCCTAACTGACTTTTCCCCACATAATGGCACTCCATTTCAACTCAAGTCAACAAGCATTTATGAAATGTTTACTATATTCCAGCCACTGAGCTAAGCACTGAGGGTGCAAAGAAAGGACTTTAAGAGATGACAGGAGCTGACATAGTCTAATTGGTGAGATAATATGCAAACAACTATTTACAAAGGAGATATATATAGGAGAAATTGAAGGTCATCTAAGAGAGGAGGTGCCTAGACTAATGAGGAGGACCAAGAAAGGTTTTTTTGCTGAAGTTGGGACTTGAGGGAACACTTGAAGTAAGCTAGAAGGTGGATATGAGGTCAGAGGAGTTTCAGGCAAGGGGGAAACCAGTGAAAAATGCCTAGAGCTGGGAGATAGTGTCATGTCTGGGTAACCACGAGGAAGCCAGTGTCATTGGATATGTGGAAGAAAGACTGGAAATGTAGGAAGGGGGCAGGTTATGAAGAGCTCCAAAAGACAGATGATTTTATATTTGATCTTAGAGGTAATAAGGAGCTACTAGAATTTATTGAATAAGAGAGGGACATGACCAGACCTGTATTTTAGGAAGATTAGTTTGACAGCCGAGTGGAGAATAGACTGGAATGAGGTGAGAGGAATTAGAAAGACTAGGCAGCAGGCTATTGTGAGTCTAGGCATGAAGTGATGATGACTTGTGGTATGGTAATGGCAGTGTCAAAGGACAGAAATGAGCATGTATTAGAAATATTTTAAGGTTACAATTGATAAGACTTGAAAACTGATTGTATTTGAAAGATGAGAGAGAGGAGTTGAGGATTACAACTAGAGTATGTGAGCAAGAAGATGGTGGTATACTTGAAAGTAATAGGGAAGTTAGGAAGAGTTGAAGGGAGAGGAAAACAAATTCCTTCTTAGACATAGAGATTAAGATGTTTACAAAACATCCAATTCAAAATAGTCAGTAGGTAGATGGAGATGAGAGACTAGAAGTCAAGAGAGAGTGTAGGCTCAAATAGACCTGAGATTCATCTGCAGAGAGATCCTAAATCCATGGGCCCTGAGGAGATCACCAAGTAAGGCAGTCAAAACAGAGAAGAGAAAAAGGTCCAGGTCAGAGCCCTGAGGGACACCTAAAGTTTTAGTGAGAACAACCTGGAAGAAGATACAGCAAAGGCTGAGGAGGAACAATTAGATGAGTAGGAGAACTAGAACTCTAGGACTAGAGTCTCTCCCTCCACTGCCTCCCCACCCCTAGTTTTTAGCAAAGCATTTGAAAAATTCTCATGCTTTACAAATAAGATAGAGAGTTTTACTTTAGACAATGGCATAGTTTGGCAGATTTGGAAGCAGTTGAAAAGCTGGACCCAATGAGTAGTCTTGAATGGTTTGATATAATCTTGGAAGAAGTCTGTGATGGAGGACTATGAGGGTCTTTGCTTGGTCCCATACTCTTTAAAACCATTACTGACTTGGATAAAAATGCAGAAAGAATGTTTACTCAATTTGCAAAAGACAGGAAGCTGAGGAAAAGGAAGAGCTAATAAGCTATATGAGAGAATCATGATCTAAAGACGGTTAGGTGGCTCAGTGGATAGAATCAAGTCTGGAGACAAGAGGTTCTGGGTCCAAATGTGACCTCAGACACTTACTAGCTGTGTGACCCTGGGCAAGTCACTTATCTCTGTTTGCCTCAGTTTCCTCATCCATCACATGAGCTGGAAAAGGAAATGGCAGACCATTCTAGTATCATTGCCAAGAAAACTCCAAATGGGGTCATGAAGAGTGGAATACAACTGTAAATGATTCCACAATAACCAAGATGATTTGAGAATCATTAGCTTAGAGATGGTAATTTTAAAAAATGGAAGCCTAAGAGATTACCAGGTGAAGTAGCATAGGATATCTTTTGAGCTCCCTTCCAATTCTGAGTCTATGATCATGATTCCATGATTCTGATAATCAGAAAGTCCTGAAAATTATGGGGTACTAGGATTTGTGGATACCAACTTAAGCACAGTCCCTGGCTTCTAGGCACTTGAATTCTAAAGAAATCTAGATAGCATTGATTTGCCCTTCACCATCTAGTTCCAGTGCTTGCCTCCAGACTCACTACTCATCATTCCCTTTCATGTATCCTACATTCCAGCCAACTTAGCCTCACAGGATCATTCATTTCCTGCCTCATTCTCTACATAGGTTCTCTTCCTTGTCTAGAATTCTATCTTCCTCACCTCAGCCTTAGAGAATCTCTAGATTCCTTTGGTTCTAGAGGCCTCTCTAGATTTATCCAGTTCCTAGTGATCCCCTCCAAATCACTTTTCTTTAATGGTGTATTTTTATATTTATTTACATATACATATATTGTTTCCCCCCAATAAAATGAGAGCTTCTTGAGAATAAAGGGCTATTTTGTTTCTGTCTCTTCAACCCCAGAGCCAGGCACATGGTAGGGATTCAAAACAAGCTTTTTTTTTTATGAATTATTAGACAAGCCAGGTCTATAAGTTGTAATCAGGTCGTGGCTAACTAAGGTCTATAATTTCTGTCCCATAAAAGCCTTTAAGAGGTGGGCAAAGGAAAAATCTTCCTGAAGATGATTATTGCTTTATTTAGATCTCAGAACCATAAAATCATACATTTAGAGCTGAAAGGACCATCAGATATTCTAATGTCCTCATTTTTATAGATGAGGAAATTGGGTAAATGGGACTTTTCCAGCGCCACATGGGCAGTGAGCATTAGAGATGGCCTCTGGAGAAGGAGAAAGGCTTCCAGAGACATGAACAATAAGGAGTTGAGATTTTCTCTTAGCTTTCTTCCAAGCCTGCCCCACAAACCTCTGGGCATCTACAGTGTCTATGGCACTCAAAATACCGGGTCCCTTTAACACCAAGAATATCCCATCCCCCCTCACCAACACCTCCCATAGAACAGAAGGTTGTTGAGCCATTGCTCTTATTTTATTGCAGCCTATCCTCAAGGTTAAACCTGGGATTTAGAAAGGGGGAAAAAACAGATTCTGTTGTTGTTGGGTTTTTTTGAAGAGAGAAAAAGGGCTCAGTTTTAACAATACTTCACTCTGAAGTGTGAAATCCCACTTGATATGTGTTCCCAGCCCACACAAGGCCAGGCTCAATCAGCCATTTAAAGTTGTTTCCTGTCAGCTCCTTTGGATGCCCTCTGGACCATGCAGGCAGTAAAGGGGAAGGGGCTGGCATATCACTTACATGTAAAATGTACTGATTGAAAGAGCATTGAATTATAAACAAGTCACTTCCCAACAGGACAAGAAGGACTGAGCACCAGCCACAATGTCATGAGTTTCTTTGCCCTCCAGATCAGAGAAATTCAATTCCTTGTTTTACTAAATAAAGTACTGTCCCTTTATTTTTGTGAAGTCTTTCTCAGCTCATCTCTCCACCTCTCCTTCCTCTGAATTACTTATGTTACTAGAAGGGAAGAGCAGCTAATTCCTGTGTTGCTTCTATTTGGCTTTGGATATCTTTACTCCAGAGACTTTCCTTCCTAAGTATAATTTTTTAATCTGGTGGAAAATATGCTTTTAACATATTTATACATATAATACACACACATATAGACTAATTACTTTTTTAAAATAACCCTTACCTTCTATCTTAGTATCAATTCTAAGAAGAGTGACACAGGCTAAGCAATTGGTGTCAAATGCCTAGTCCAGAGTCACACTGTTAGGAAGTTTCTGAGGCTAGATTTGAACAAAGGACTTCCTGCTTCCAGACTTGATGCTCTATCCACTGTGCTATCTAGACTAACTACAGTTTTTAAGTTGATGAGAAAATATGCTTGTAATATACATATATATATATACACATACACAAACTATATTTTAAAAATTGATGTGAAAATGTTTGCATTTTGTATATATATATAATATATTTATTCATATACTACAAACATATTTCTAATATTTATATATATATAAATACATTTTTAAACTGACAGGAAAATATATTTATATTTTATTCATATTTAAGCTGATAGGAAAATATGCTTCTATTACATATGTAAATACAAATTTTATCTATAATATATAATATAATATGATATGTATCATATTGCATATAGTATAATCTACTACATACAATATATTATGTTGCTAAATACATAATACAAAAATTATAGTCAGAAAAGTATGCTCATAACATATAGGTGAATAACATATGTAATTAAAGTATATCTATATAGCATATATCCTAACTACATTTTTAAGCCGATGGGCAAATACACTTGCATATTTACACACACACACATATACATACATATCAAACTAGCATACTTATGTATAGTATATAAAATGCAACCAAGTTTGCCCATCAGCTTAAAAAATTGTCATTAGGAAGGTAAATCTCCTGAGTTAAGAAATTGCTGTCCAAAGCCAAATAGAAGCAATGCAGAGATTAGCTACTCTTCCCTTCTAGTGTGTAAGTAATTTAGAGGAAGGAAAGGTGGAAAGACTGGGAAAGAAAGGCTTTATAGAAACACAAGGATAGCACTTTAATTATGTATTATTCTTCTTTAATTATTAAGTATTAATCTCTCTCTCTCCCACAAAGCTTTAGCAGGGACAAACCTCTGAGAAGACAGCTCAGTGGAAATTCAGACTGCAGACCACCAACAAAGGGGACACGCATATAATTGGGCACTGACTGTAAATGATTTTGAGAATAAGAACAAAGAGGAGAAAGAGCCAGTTATAGAGTGGATTTTGTTCAAGACTGGGCCATCTTGGATCTCTTAGATTGTCTCCATTTCTCATAGCCTGTTCCTGACTTGGAGTCATCAAATCCTATAGTTAAAAACCAAGGCATCAGGGTGTCATTTCTCCCAGCAACAACTATTTCCTCAGTGGTAGCATGTTCAGCATATTGTAATAATAGCTAAGTTGCATATCATTTTAAGGTTTGAAAAGGACTTTAGAAAAGAAAAGAAAGAATTCTACATATAGTATCTAATTTGTTGCTCACAACAACCCTGCTATTATTCACCTCTATTTTACAGATGAAGAAACTGAGGCAAACAAAGGTTAAATGCTATGCCCAAGATCATATAGCTCCCAGGATTGTTGTGAAGGTCAAATAAGAAAACATATATAAATTGTTTTGCAAATCTGTGGGCTATATTTCTTGTTGTCCATTCCTTTCAGTTATATCCAACTCTTTTTGATGTCATTTTGGGGTTTTCTTGGCAAAGATATTAGAGTGATTTATTATTTCTTTCTCCAGCTCATTTTATGTATGAGGAAACTGAGGCAAACAGGGTTAAGTGATTTGCCCAGGGTCACATAGCTAGTAAATATCTGAGATGGGATTTGAACTAAGGAAGTTAAGTTTTCCTGATTATAAATCCAGTCCTCTATTCACTGAGATGCCTAGTTGCCCCAGACATACTATCTAAATGTAGCTGTTATTAAGAGTTGGAGGCAAGATTCAAATTCAATTCTTCTTAACTCCAAGTCCATGATTTATCCACTGAACTATCTTGTCAGCAACAGCAGCAATAGAAAAGTAAAAAATTAAAAAAAATATATATCACTGAGTTTGCTCAACCCTAATCCTTTTTTTTTTTTTAACCCTTACCTTCCATCTTGGAATAAATAAGGGCTAGGCAATGGGGGTTAAGTGACTTGCCCAGGGTCACATAGCTAGGAAGTGTCTGAGGCCAGATTTGAACCCAGGACCTCCTGTCTTTAGATCTGACTCTCAATCTACTAAGCCACCCAGCTGCCACCCAGCTGCCCCCCTCACCCTTAATCCTGAACAAACCTAGATTCCTCCACCTGGTGGACTGGGCAGGGAGATGGGTCACTGGGTTGTGTCATGATAAACACTAAGAGCTTTGGGGTCTGGGAGTGAGAATCAAACTATCCCTTCTCCAAAGAGAAGAAAAGACTAGAATAAATTCACAGCCTGAGTGCCCTGGGTCATTGAAGATAATTCTTTTTCCAATCCCCATGAGTCAATTTTATGTAGAAACCATGATCAATGTAGGCTGTAGAATTGTGAAATAATACCGCTGTGCAAAGGGATGGAGCCACTTAAGTTAAACAACAGAGGTTCCATTTGTATGATGCATGGGCTTTAAATTATACCTGGATCAAAATATCATTAAATATTAACATTAAGACTGTGTGCACAAAACCACTGATTTAAAGCCCTCATGCCCATGCATAGAGGAGAATAATCCCCGCCCTAGTTTCCAGAGACCTAAATAAGAAAAGTCTGCCTTCCTTTCAAGAGAGAAATATTGTGCCTGAATAGCTCCCCTACCCCATTAAAATAGAGAAGTCACAAAAGAGTTTCATCTCCAGTGTAAGGTAGAAAGCGTTTTTCTTGGAGAGTAGGAAGTTTGGGGAGGAGATGACTTTGTAAGCCTTTGCTATGGGTCTGAAATCTGAAGATCTATGCCCAGGTTCTATGCCTCATAGTACCTACTATTCTTGAATGGTAATGCCTAGCAAGACAGAACAGTGCAATAGAGGGAGCAACTGGGGAGGGGATGCTCTTAGAGCTAGAAACTTTCACTTCAAACGTCTCTATCACTTCAATCATTTGGCCACAAATCACACCACTCTTCAGTCAGTAATCATTTATTTATTTAAATGATTATTATGAGTTAAATGACTGTGTTAAGTGCTAGGAATTCAATGAAAGGCAAGTGGTAAATGCTGTTCTCAGAGAGCTCACAGTCTAATGGTGTGTGTGTGTGTGGGGGTCAATATGCAAATATGCAAAAAATTTGTGCAAGTCATAGAAAGGATAAATCAGAGATGATCACCAGAGAGAAAGGATTTACATGAAAGAGAATCAGGAAAAGCTTCCTGTAGAAGGTGGAATTTTAACTTGAACTTGAAAAAAGCCGAGGAAAGCAGATAAGGATAGAGTTAATTCCAGGCATGGGAAACAGCCAATGAAAATGCCAGGGGTTTGGAGCTATAATGTCGCATTTAGAGGAACAGCAAGGAGGCCAGTGGTACTGGATCTGTGTGGTGAGGTAACTAGTCAAGACAAGTCAACAAACATTTCTTAAGTACTTATTATGTGTCAGGCATTGTGCTATGTACCAGAAATACAATACAAGCAGAAAGAAAGGAGCACAGGAACTTACATTGCAATAGGGGAAGACAACACAACAGAAAAGCTAAAATGGGGAGGTAGAAAGAGAGATGAAAGTACCTAGCGTAGAGACATGGTAGAGAAAATCCAGAGTCAAGAGTGCAGATTGGAGGGAATAAAGAGGTTTGACCCTCCTCCTTAAAATAGAGGACCTAAGAAAAATCCAATCAATCAGAGAGAGAGGGGCTGAAGGGCTGGAGGATACTTCTACTGTGAGAAGTAAAGCTTTCAGAGTGAAGATGTTTCTGAGGCATATTAGAGAGTCCAGAAGTCAGGAATGCATCCTGGAAATGGATAAAGACATGGTTTTAGTTCCCATCCTTATCAATACAACAAGGAGCACCTCATTATATACTCTCTCTCTCTCTCTCTCATGGTCTATGGTGCATTGCAAGTTAGCACATTAATTTAAACTGTCCGGTTAAATAATTACTCCCCCCCCCTTTTTTTTGCCTCCTCAAAGAGATGGTAAGATCCTTCTAAACAGAGACCTCCATTATAATGATGATGAGAATGATAACTGATATTGATATAGCCTTTGAACATTTGCAAAATGCTTTATGTAAATTCTGTCATTTATGGAATCTTCTAGATTGCTCTTGTGCTTTCTAACACAATGCAGATGTTCAACTGATATTTGTTAATTGATTGATGCACATAATGGAACCCTTTACCCAAACTCATACTGTCTCCTGAGAATCAGAGGTTGGCTTATAATTAGAGCTCCTTTCTCTTTTCAAAAATCCTCATCTTCCATCTTAGAATCAATACTAAGTATTGGTTCCAAAGAAGAAGAGAGGCAAGAGCTAGACAAATGGTGTTAAGTGATTTCTTCAGGATCACATAGATAGGAAGTGTCTGAGGTCAAATTTGAACCCAGGACTTGCTGTCTCTAAGCCTGGCTCTTATTCCACTGAGCCATCTAGTGGTTCCTCTCTTTTCTTTTGCATACTACTAACTACACCATTGTCCAAAGCCTTCCAGAATTTGACTAAAAAGCAACTCAAGGTGACTAAGTCTCTACAAGCAGAGTTTCTAAGGCTCAAGCAGAGTTTCTAAGACTGGGAATAAGATTGTTTCTAGTGGAATAATTTCTAGCCTCATCTTGATAATTCTATCTCCTCCTTGGAGACACTAGAATATTATTAGCTCCTTGGTAGGTTTCCTTTCTGTCCCAGAGATTATCACAGTGTCTGCAAAGTGGGTAGGCAATTGTTGGTTGAATTGAAAATAATTGTCTTATGTAAAATTCTGTTCATTCTTCTAGCCACTATTCATCCATTCATTCATCTGTCCTCTATTCATCCAACCATTCTCTCATTCTATAAGCATTAATTAGGTGCCTAGTATATGCTACCCACTGTGCTTGGCATTGGGGTTACAAAGACAAAAAGTAAAAGAGTCCCTGGCTTAAGGAGATTACATTTTATTGTTGATTCATACTTGCATCATCATCATCATCACAATAGCTAAAATTTATATAGTGCTTTATGGTTTGCAAAGGACTTTGAAAATATTATTTCATTTTTTTAATCTTCACAACTGCCTTAGGAATTTGCCTTATATATTCATGGGGACTCCATACCTCTGCTCATACTTCTCCAATGATTTTTCTTTATCTGCCTACCCTCTCTCCATCTCTTTCTTTTAAAAAAAATTAGTTGTTAGCGACATTAACATTTCCAAATATCCCTCTATCCCCCCATTAGAAGAGGCATCATTTGAAAAAATGTATATATCATATATCTGTATGCATGTATAAAACTTTGTCTTGCTTGTTTGTTTTTATCAGTTCTTTCTCTGGAGGTGGACATACACAAATCAATTTTCAAACAATATTTCTGTTGTTGTGTATAATCTCTTGGTTCTGTTCAATTTACTTCAGTATTTCATGTAGGTCTTTCCATGTTTTTCCAAAATTAGCCTGCTCATCATTTCTTATGGGGCAGTAGTGTTTCATCACTCATATACCCATAACTTGTTCAACATTCTCCAATTGATGGGCATCCCCTTGATTTCCAGTTCTTTGCCACTATGAAGAGAACCAATATAAATAGTTTAGAACATTCTCACTTGTATTTGTATTTCTAGAAATTAGCACGGTGCTATTCACATAGTAAAGTCTTGACTGATGAAGCCAGGGCAGGGGTAAGCCCTTCCAGAAGGTGGGATTTGAGCTGAGTCTTGAAGGAAGCCAGAGAAGCCAAGAGGTTGCAGTGAGGAAGTGGGGAACATTTATGGCTTGGAGGATGACCAAGGAGAAGGCACAAGAGGTGGTGTATATTGTGAGGAGCAGAAATCAGGGCAATGTTGCCAGATCATAGAGTAAATAAAGGGAATAAAAACTAAAAATATAGGGAAGGGTCAAGTAATGAAGAGCTTCACATGTTTATTAAATACAAATAGAAATCAATATTTTTACTTATTTTAATTTTAATTTTGAATATTTTCCCATAGTTACATGTTTCATGTTCTTTCCCTCTCCCCCAAATCCCTCAACCCCCGTAGCCAATGCATAGTTCCACTAGGTTTTACGTGTATCATCGATTAAGACCTAATTCCATATTTCTAATATTCGCACAAGGGTGATTGTTTAGTGCCTTCATCCCCAATAATATGCCCATCAGCCCACGTGTTCAAGCAGTTGTTTTTCTTCTGTGTTTCTCCATCCCCAGTTCTTGCTCTGAATGTGGCTAGTTTTCTTTCTCATAAGTCCCTCAGCCTTGCTCTGGACCACTGCAGCAATCAATATTTTTAGCAAGTTTTTAAAAGTTTCTTGAATAAGAATTTTTTAAAAATCTGATCGGGCCCCCACATCCAGATATAGTGATTAGGGAATTACTTAAGGCAGTGATGGGCAAACTACGGCCTGGATCTGGCCCGCAGGGAATAGTTTGCCCATCACTGCACTGGACCATAGCCATCCATGGAATTTTCTTGGCAAGGATACTGGAGTGGTTTGCCATTTCCTTCTCCAGTAGAACCTTTTGTCAGACAATCAGGAGTTAAGTGACTTGCCCAAGGGCACACAGCTAGGAAGTGTCTGAGGTTGGATTTGAACTCAGGTCTTCCTTACTCCTGGCCCAGTGCCCTAACCACTTAGCTGCCGTTGCCTCCATTGATAATGTACATGTTCCAGTTCAATAAATACTTAGAGGCAGAAAGATACACTGCTCCTCGTCTTTCCCAGTTAAAAATACTGGTCATAATTTGGGAGTGGTTTGAGATCCAGCTTATCATTTGCTCCCACAGGGTACCCAGTTTCACAACCTGGTTGTAAAACATTTTGGTTCTGCATTATTATCTAAGCATCTTTTTTTCCTAGAGGGAGGTCAGACTGTCCCTGCCAAACCTCTTAGTGCCATCTTCTATTACACGGTTCTAAAGTTTTTTGATCCTAGAAATTAAGGCGTTACAGAATTTTATAGGGTTTTAGATAGAAAGCTAGAAGGGATCTTAGAGATCAATTCCAACCTCTATTTCACAGATCAGAAAAATGAAGCCTAGGGATACTGAGCAAGTTCACATAAGTAGCAGGTAATGGAAGTGCCCTATCTGAGCCAATTACTGTACTCCAAGTCCAGTGTTCTTTCTCCTATATCACTCTTTAAAGCCTTCCAAGAGTTATACTAAGAAAGCAAATGTGTGAGCGTGTGTGTGTTTGTGTGATGCACTTAATATCCTTCTGCCATACCCTGCTAATTCTCTTAGCTCAGTGTGTTTTCAGACTCTCTAAACACACTTTCCCTGGGAGTTTTGCCATTTCTTCTGGGAAGTAATCGGACTCAGGTACCTAGGGAGTTTCTGACAAAAGCTCCAAATCCTTGTTTGTATCTTTGCTCCTTCCCCCCAACAAAGAGCACAAAGATGTGTGTAAAAATTGAGTTCCAAGAACAGTTCAGATTAACCCAAAGCTCTTCAAGGTAAATATGAAAACTAATCTCTAATAAGCATTTCTGGATTGTACTAATATTAGAATGTTTGGAATCACTCAAGAAATGTGGTGGCTTCAAACTCTGTTAAATCTGGAACAAAGTTGAGTTGCCTTCAGCTTTTGCTACTTCCATTTTCCCATTACCCATAGCTCAATTCATTGCCATCTGGCATTGAAGACCATGGGTTTTCTTAACTATTTATTCCAAGTTTATATGATCTCATAAATGTTAAATCTGATATTCATTTCTTAGTTCATCTAACTTTGTGATTTCTCTACAGCTTTTGAGACAATCAAACCACCCTTTCCTCCTGGAAGCTTTCTGTTCCCACAAACTTCTTCTGACGACTGCTCTTTTCTAGGTCTGCTTTTCACTGTCTGACCATTCCTTCTGACATTCCTCAGTTGTACCCTTATCCATCTAGTATACACTAGCACAGATGTCATTCAAGGCTCTGTTCTGGCTCTTGTTTCCCTTCTCTCTCTGCACTTCTCTCCTTTGGTTATGTCTTCATTTCCTTAGTACAGTTATCATCTCTATACAGATGATTCCAAAGTTTATATTTTGAACCCTGATCTCTCTCCAAAATTCCCAGCACCAAATCACTAACTATCTGATGGACATCTGCATCTGGATGTCCCATAGCTTCGAAGAGTCTCTTAAGAGTCTAAAACTGAGCTTGTCATCTTTTCCTCTTACACACATCAGTTCATTCGCCTTACTTCTTTGCTACTGGAGTTCTTGCGGGGGTTAGAAGAGAGATGAGAAGAGTAATTAGGAATGACAATGATGGAAAAAAAGAAGCCTTAGTGAAACTTTTTTAAAAAAAAAACCCTGTGATTTCCCAAAGACCATCCAACCTACTGTCCTACTATTCAACCTAACTGGGTCCAACTCAATGTTTGTTTTCAGTGTCTAAGATATATGTTCTGATTAAGGAGCCCTATGGATTGTATTCTTTCTTTCTTTTCTTTCTTTTTCTTCCTTCCTTCCTTTCTTTTCCTTCCTTCCTTTTCCTTCCTTCCTTCCTTCCTTCCTTCCTTCCTTCCTTCCTTCCTTCCTTCCTTCCTTCCTTCCTTCCTTCCTTCCTCTCTTACCTTCCTTCTTAGAACTGATATTTGGTATCTATTCTAAGGTAGAAGAATAGTAAGGGCTAGTAAATGTCACAGCTAGGAAGTGTTTAGGCCAAATTTAAATCCAGGTCCTCCTGACTCTAGACCTGGTACTCTATTCACTATGCTACCTAACTGCCCCATGAATTGTTGTTCAAAATGTAAAAGCCTGGAGATGACTGACAACCTTCTTTTTCCACTTCATTTTTTCTTGAAGGAGTAGCGAAAAGTTGAGTGAATTATCTTGAGTAAGTCTGAGCTTCATTTGGGAGATTGCCCTTTGTGTGACAAGGTTTGATTAAGTCCGACTGGCATTCTAAGTAAAAACCCTGAAACATCTCACCATCTCCAGCAGGAATAGTTTCTTCACCTTATTTCATGTCTTGGACCCTTTGAGTCTGAGGAAGCCTATAAACTCTTCTCAGAATAATGTTTTTAAATAACTGAAAAAAAAGCCTGCTACATTTAATTAGAGGTTAGTAGTGAGGAAAAGGTATACATTTTTTTTGGTATCTAAATTCATGGATGCCTGCTTCCGTGGACCCCAGATTAAGAATCCTGGATTGATAGGAAATCTTTCTTTGATGTAGTCTCTGGATTAAATGCCTTCTGTGACAGTTCTGAATGCCTTAGCAAGCATATGTCTTCCTATGCTATGTATAGCTTGATATACCATCTATTGCAGTTATCTCTGTTGTTACAACTTTAAAGGAATCTTGTATGAATTAGACATCTGTGGGAGATCTTGTTTTTAAGGTGGTCTTTCACTCCAACAAATCAAATGCTTTATTAAAATGGGCATACAATAATCACAATGGGATTTTGTATTCTCTGCCCCTTTTAATCAATTTTAGGATACTGAGGATGTGGTCTACTGTGGAATATCACATGCAGAAGTTTGTCTGCTTCTCATACCTTCACCATGGATGATGTCCTAGATGGTCGTAGAGATTAATCTTATAGAAACTATACACTTGTGAAAGGAAATTGGTATCAGTAATTTTTTATATTCTCTTGGTGGTTACTTTTGGGAGAAGAAAAGAAAGTCCTGGATTTCTCTCTATATTTTTTGGTATCTTTTCCCTTTTCAGATAACTTGAGAACCTAGCTGTAGACCTAGCTGTGGTTAATCCTCAAAATTATGCCATCTCCAGCATGGACTTTCTCTGTTTATCCTTTGTTTAATCTCAGATGATTTCTCCATATTTGTTTTCTTTTGTATCATTTCCCCTTTCTCATTAAATACAACTAAGACTATGATGTTAGAGTCCAAATATGGCACCTTCCCCATCCTTACTTGTGAAGAGTTTTTCATAAAATGCTTTATAGATCTTTTCCATTTTTCATTTGCTTGTTGTTCTCTTTCCAGTTTCATATTCAGATGTACTGAGGATCACTGCTTAGTTGGGCCTTTTCCAAGGCTTTCTTTAAGAATTTTTTTCCTCCACTGCTTCTTATTATTTTATGAGGTGATGAAGCTCAGCATATCCACTATCCTTCTCCCTAAGGTTTTAGAAATGAGCCAATTTTCTAAATCAGTGTTAACTTTGGCTGTCACAGCTTTCCATTTGGAAAAGAAATCAACCATGTGTTGAATGGAACCGTTTCCTAGAATCTTTTGGTTTCTTTGTCAGGGCAATTATTTGACATCAGTTAAATTTCTTTGAGAAGTTGTTATTCCTAGCTGTATGATCGTGGGCAAGTCACTTGACCCCCATTGCCTACCCTTACCACTCTTCTGCCTTGGAACCAATACACAGTATTGATTCTAAGATGGAAGGTAAGGGGTTAAAAAAAAAGAAATTGTTATGATTGGGGTAGCTAGATGGATAGAAAGCAAGTCCCAGAGACAGGAGGTCCTGGGTTTCAATCTGGCTTCAGTCACTTCCTTATTGTGTGACCCTGGGAAAATTACTTAACCCCAATTACCTAGTCCTTATTCTTCTGCCTTGGAACAGATACTTAGTATTGATTCTAAGACAGAAGGTAAAGGTTTCAAAAAAATTATTATAATGGATGCCAAAGTCCATCCATCCAGTTGCCATTTTTTACCATTAGTATCTTGATTTGAAAGGTCAAGTAGAATTGCTTTAACTGCATGTTTTTTCTCATTTTTATTCTTTTTATTTTACATTAATTTTTTTTAAACCCTTACCTTCCTTCTTGGAGTCGATACTGTGTATTGGCTCCAAGGCAGAAGAGTGGTAAGTGTAGGCAATGGGGGTCAAGTGACTTGCCCAGGGTCACACAGCTGGGAAGTGTCTGAAGTCTGATTTGAACCTAGGACCTCCCGTCTCTAGGCCTGGCTCTCAATCCACTGAGCTACCCAGCTGCCCCCTTTTACATTAATTTTGATCCTTGCTCCATCAAGATATTTCCTAATCAATGAAACATGGTTGTCTAGGGAATGTCTTCAAGCCTATGACCTCTCTTATTCCTGTACCATCTCTTTGTCGTCCTCTCTTTTTTCCTGTATTTTCATCGAAATCAGTAAGTATCCAAATATTTGTTGATTTAATTTTGGATGATAAAGTTAATTTATCAACACAAAGTCAATTTTAGTTTTAACTAAGTTCAGTCAAAATCTACAAAATAGTTTCACTTTCCAGGATCAATTCTCCTTTTGACTCCTCAATCTGAGCTATATTGGGCCTCAGTAGTAACCATTATTTGGTGAGAAACCCAGCAAAGCTGGCCCAGTGTCCTAGAGGTTCTCATTGACTTTCTCAAAGGACAATTTTGAATTCATATAACATAGATGTCACTATTTTAAAAATTTGAAGTTAGTGATTTCTGAAACATTTCTTGAAAATTTATAGTTATATACATATAGTTATACATTTGTGAAATAATATGCAGATATTATTTGTTTATTGGGAAAATCTGGAAGCTTTATTCAAGCAGCCAATATTAATTATCTGAAAACAAAAGCCAGAAATGGAAGTAACTGTTTGGTCTTGGGGCTCTTAACATAATGAACAGTTATAATCAAAGCTGTTATTGCTTCATGGGTCATTACTTTCAGTCCTTATTATTCCTTAGGGTTTGCTATCAAATTCCATAGTATTACAATTTTAGAGTGTTGGCCCAGATTTTCCTGCTTTCTGAAATATATGGAGCCTGGGTAAAGGATTGAAATTACCTCTTCTGAGTTAGCAGAGGGAAAACATCTGTACTTCAGGAGAAAAAAAAAACAACCAGAGGAGAAGAGGGGAGGGGAGGGAAGAGAAGATCAGTGCGAGCTGGAATAGTCAGGACAAAATAGAACAATAAATATAAAGAAATAAATATAACAAGGGCCTCCTAGGCCTTTTCACAGAAACATCAAAAGATCCTGCAGTCTGAGCTTGGCAGATAGAGAGCTTGTTTAACGTCAGCACTTTCTCGCTTTGTGCTTTGAAGTGAAGGAAGTTCTCTTTTGGACTTGGATGTATGATCATGGGTCTGCATACTAGAGCTCCAGGGCACAACTAAGGATCAGCCTTGACCTAGGATATACATTAAAGTCACCAGGAGGCCTGAAGTTGAGCTCTGGCATTTACAGGAGTAAAAAAAATTATATTCTTCATTAAAATTCTTAGGAGGAAATTAATGAGCATTAAGATATTTAAGTAGGAGGGAAAATACAAGGGTTTCTCATCAAGAGCAAAAATGCTGACCACACATCGAGGGAGGTTGGAATGACCTCTTCTATCAGGTTCTTAAATTTTTCTGACATCCTTTTAAATTTCCAGATTCCTCTGTCGTTTGGGATTCTAGCTTAAACCTGCTTCTACTCGTGTCTATCTACTCCAGAGAGGGCGATGGATGGTTAATAAACCATATTGAGAGTATGCTGTGTGGGGAGCAATGCAAAAACATGGGAACTCATGAGGGAGTGGACAAAAGTAGGTTGGAACATAGACAAATACTGTTGTCCTGAGTTTCCTGACTGGCTGACATCGTTCTTTACACAACACTTCTCTGTAATTCCTTCCAAGAAGTCATTCCAATCCAAAGAAAGGTGACCAAACACTTTGAATTATGGTTAGTATGAATCCCCTTTCAATCTCTCTTCTGCCCACTGGGAATTCTTGTTAGGAGGTTTTCACATTCTTTTGTGGATCTTGCAGGAAGGTTTCCAGGGAAAAGTCTGGGGAAGTGGTTTGACTTGGCTTCGCCAGTATTTTCATGGAATCTTAGCCATAATCCACTTTAGCCTCCCCTGTTTCTCTCCCTCCCCCTCCAGTACGAACATTGAAATGGAAGGAAAGAATGTGGTTTCTAGAAGCATGAATCGGATCCCAGGACAACATCCTGAGGCATTCTGAACGTGCTGAGGATTCACAGAAGGGACATTTATGTGGAATAATGGATTAAGCAAGTTGCTCCACCCAACTCCCTTAATACTATCATTAATGTATTTTGACCAAAAAATTGTTTGTGAGAAGCAGTTTAATATAATGTAAAGAGAAGAGCTGGATTCAAGTCTTAATATCTGTCCTATGTGACTTGGGCTCCTCATTTAGCCTCTTTATATCACTTGGATCTGGGCAGCTAGGTGGCACAGTTAATAGAGTGCTAGGTCTGAAGTCATGACAATCTGAGTTCAAATCCAGTCTCAGACACTTTCTATATAACTGTGTGACCCTGGGCAAGCCACTTAACTCTTTTGATCTGGAAGAGAAGGAAATGGCAAACTCTTCTGGTATCTTTGCCACAAAACCCTTAAATGGGATCACGAAGAGTTGGACATGACTGAAACAAGTGAAAGACAAGAAGATCCTAGCCAACTTTTCAAAGATTATTTGTTATATATATATATATATGTGATAGATAAATTGTTAATCTGATGGGAAGATTATATATTCTTTGGAATATATATGGGAAGAGCTAAACTTGTGCTTTTGAAGGTTTTGAATATATACATATATATATGTATATATTTGGAAGTTCCTGGGGAAGTAGGGATCATTGTTCCCACTGTGTAATTAAGAAAGGAAAGATGAGAGATGCTGGATGGCTTGCCATAGCTGGGAATAATAATAGCAGGATTTATACAGTGCTATAAAGTTTGCAAAGTGCTTAACACATATCTTTTATCTTATTCTCACAACAACTCTGGAAGGTAGAAGGTAGGTACTATTATTATCCTCATATCACAGAAAAGGAAATTGAAGCTTAGAGACACCAAATGACTTGTCCAGAGTCACTCACTTAGTAAGAGTCTGGAGCAAGATTGAGGGATAGGTAGGTAGCACAGTGGATAGAGTGCCAAGCCCGGAGTTGGATGGACCTGACTTCAAATCTGGCCTCGTACACTTCCTAGCTGTGTGACTCTGGGCAAGTCACTTAACCCTGATTGCCCAGCCTTTGCTGTTCTTCTGCCCAAGAACTGACACTAAGGCAGAAGGTAAGGGCTTAAAAAAAAGTCTAGAGCTAGATTTGAACTTAAGCCTTCTTGAGTCCTGGTCCAGTATCTGATCCACTATATTGTTTGCCTGACTCTAGCTGCTTTGAAGCAGGCTTTGGACTTGAGTCTAGACCTTCTGACTCCACCCAGGTCCAGAAAGGTCTTCCTTTCATTACCTTCCACCAACAGCTTTTATTGCTATTTAACTCTTGTTTCCTGTTTAATGTGTATTTGTCTCATATCCCCAGTTAGATTCTAAGTTCCTTGATGGTCAGGATTGTGCATTAGACCCTTGTGTACTCTCTCTAGCATCAGTTGTTGTCCTATGCACATTTGATGTTTGTTGATTCAAAAATAGACCATAAAATAAAAAATTAAGGGCTAGAAAGGACCTTAGAGGCCATGTAGTCCCAATCCTTCATTTTAGAAATGAGAAAATAAAACTAAAATCATACACATACTCAATACTCAGGACAATTGGGACTTCAACTTCTCTAATTCCAGACTTGGTATACTATTGATAGATAGACAGAAAGAAGATAGTAGGTAGATAGATGCACACTTACACAGACAGACAGACAGACATATATGGGCTGATAGGCAGATGGGCAGATGGGCAGATAGGTAGATGGGCAGACAGACAGGAAGGTAGACAGACAGATGGACAGATGGACAGACAGAAAGACAGATAGACAGATGGGCAGATGGGCAGATGGGCAGACAGACAGGCAGGTAGACAGATAGACAGACAGATGGGCAGATGGACATATGGACAGACAGGTAGACAGATGGGCAGATGGGCAGATGGACAGATAGGCAGACAGGCAGGTGGATAGATAGACAGACAGATAGACAGATGGGCAGATGGGCAGACAGACAGGCAGGTAGATAGATAGACAGACAGATGGGTATATGGGTATATGGATAGATTAATGAATATAGGGATAGATAGATAGGTAAGTAGATAAAATGAGGGGCTTGATTAAATGAACTTTTAAGTCCCTTTCAATTTTCTCATTGCATGATTCTATAACTAACCAGGCTGCTATCCTGCCACTGGCCCTATCCTGAAACAAGCCAAATTACCAAATTAAGGCTGTATGCATGTTTACATGTACTTGTATGTATGTGGATGTGTGTGTTCTTGCCTGTGCCCTCAGGGTTGGGAGGAAGAGAGAAAAGGTGAATATCCTAAGGCCCAATATAAACAATTTACTAATTCTTAAATAGGACTATCTCTTTAAAGCTGACCATTGTGAAAATGAAACATGTAATAGGAACAAGATGAGCTAATGCACATGAAAATGCTTGGTAATAGTAAGGAGCAATTATGAGCATTATAGTCTTTGTTAGTCTTTGTGTCATTTTCTCATTTTTAATTACATTTTTGATGTGGCATATTTCCCAGCTCATTACTTTAATGTGTCTAATAATGGTACCAAGACTTGCTTTCTCATTAGTTGGATGGAGATGCTGCCTAGTGGTTTAATTTTTATTGTTTTGATTGGGGGGAGGAAGAAGGATCCTCTGATATTTGAACTGTCTAAGTCATTCCTTTGGCTTTAACAATGGCTTCTGGAAAGCCCTTGATAAAAGGGTGCCAAATAAGGGCTGCTTATTATGTATACTTACACTGAATTAAAGCAGTAAGAGACCTTAGAATTCATTCAGGAAAACACACTCATCTTTCAAACCAGGAAAAAAACAATAATTATAAATGTTGTTATGGGCACTATCCTCACTTTTTCATATAAGGAATAAGTCATTTGCCCATGCTATGTCATACTATATACACAGGGCAGGATTTATGCCCAGTTATTCCTGAATCCAAGTCCATCATGCTATGGACTCTGGAATGCTGCTGAAAAGAATCCCAAATTAATAAACATGATTTAGAACATAATTGTTGATCAATCACCTTCCATTCATCACATTTTTTTTTTTACTTTTTTTGCTAAACAAAATGTGTTGGCATGGAGTGTATTTGTAGCCTTAGGTTAAATATTTAGTCTTGTAGTGGGATAGCTTTAAAAAATGAAGTCTTTTGCCAATCAACTCAGTGAATGGGGAGGAAGAAGAAAGTTTGCAAAATGCTTCAGAGGCAGAAAGCACAATTTAAGCTTTAAGCATTATTAAATAAAAACTCTTGTTAAGGGGTAAAAAACCTAACCAGACGTTCTCTTCATCTTAGCTAGGGTAGAATTGGTAGTGTTAGGTGTCAAAGAGCTATTCTGTTTATTCATTTATTTTAATTTTAAAATATTTCCCCATGTTTCTATGATTCATTTTCTCTTCCTCCCCCGATCCTGGAGCCGACAAGCAATTCCACGAGGATATGTGTTATTACTTGATACCTATTCCCATGTTATTCATTTTTGTAACAGAGCAATCTTTTAAAACCAAAACCCAAAATCATACACCCATACAAATAAGTGGTAAATCATAAATTTTTCTTTGGCATTTCTACTCCTACAGTTCTTTCTCTTGACGTGGATAGCATTCTTTCTCATATGTCCCTCGGGATTGTCCTGGATCATCACATTGCTACTAGCAGCAAATTCAAATACATTTGATCATTCCACAATGTTTCAGTTTCTGTGTATAATGTTTGCTCATTTTACTCCACATCAGTTCATGGAGTTCTTTCCAGTTCACATGGAATTCCTCCAGTTCATTATTCCTTTCAGCACAATAGTATTCCATCACCATTATATACCACAATTTGTTCAGCCATTCCCCAATTGAGGGACACCCCCTCATTTTCCAATTTTTTTTGCTACCACAAAAAGCATGGCTATGAATATTTTTGTACAACCCTTTTTATTATCTCTTTGGGTTACAAACCTAGTAGTGGTATTGCTGGATCAAAGGACATGCATTCTTTTAAAGCCCTTTGGGTATAATTCCAAATTGCCTTCCAGAAAGATTAGATCAATTCACAACTCCACCAGCAATGCATTAGTGTCCCAATTTTATTACACCCCCTCCAACATTTATTATTTTCCTTTACTGTCATATTGGCCAACAAAGTACTATTCTAGAAAGAAGACAGCTAATATGTCAGTTTAAGCTGAACTTATAATGGCAAAGAAAGGGGGGAAAAGCCCCAACAATGAAGTAAGCCCAGACAATTTCAAGGCTCAAGGGGATTCAGAGAGAAATTCCCAAACTAATCAAAGCATATAGTTGTTTAGTCATTTTCAATAATGTCCAACTTCTCATGATCCAGTTTGGGAGTTTTCTTTGCAAAGATACTGGAGTTGTTTGCCATTTTTCTCTCTATCTCACTTAACTGACTTGCCCAGGGTCACACAGCTAGTAAGAGTCTGAGGCCGGATTTGAAGTTGGGATGATGAATCTTCCTGACTCCACTGTACTACCTAGCTGTCTCTGCATTATTTATTGTACTTTCAAAAGAGCAGAATGAGAAAATTGCATCTATGGTCTTTGCTGAAGAAATAACAACCAGCTCTCTTCCTTGGCCATGAAGAACAACTTTAATGATGGCCATTCTTTTGGTTTCAAGATTAGGTTTCAGAAATAATTAAGATGTGTTTTGGATGGGAGGAAACTTGCAAAAGAGAGAGTTAGGATATTACTGACCATTCCTGCTGGATATTCTCTTTTGCTGGATTTTTGTGATATTGTCTTTTCTTGGGTATCCTCCTCCTTCTCAATTCCCTTTGTTGGTTTGATACCATGCCTTCTAACTGTATGTTCCCCCCAGACTCTGTCCTGGGTCCTCTTCTTTCTCTCTGTACCACTTTCAGTTTCATCAGCTCCCACAGGTTCATTTTCATCTCTATACAAATGATTTGCAGACCTATATGGCAAGCCCTAGTCTCTTGATTTTGAATCGCCCAAACTATTGTTTAGTCATACCTTCCCCACCCTATGCTTATATTGTTGATTTTGGGAACTTAAGTAAAAGATTACCAGGATTTTTTTTTTTTTTTGCTTCAAAGGCAGTATATTATGTATTGCCTTTACAGGTTTAAGAGTTCTGCTTTCCATTTGTCTTTAACATTGTTCTTGGGGGGGGGGGGAATTCCATTGTAGCTTTCAAACCTTTCAATATCTGAAAAGAAAATACTGTATTTAGTAACAAGTTGCCCAAAGAGTTAGACTCATTTTATTTATGTCTTTTTTTAGTGGTGTGTTAGATATGTTAGTAAAATGTGAAGGATACATAGTTTAAAAATTTTCTTATAAAACTCTCTTCTCAAATATTGTACATACTCCATAGAGTAGCTGGAAGGGTCCTGACAAAAATTGTACAACACCAAAATCCCTTTTTAATATTATAATGGAATGTGGCTGTTGGGCCCCAGATTCTCATCATAGTCTAATTTGCTTTGGTGATCTAAGTGGTAACATGACTTTCCTCCTCCACCCTTCCCTTTTGCACAGAAATGGAAATCAACTCAAAGTTATGGAGGGGGAAAAATGGGCTCCTGTCCAAATGTGAGTCCAAGTTTATTCAGTAACACACAGCTGATTTGTGGAATGAGGAGCATTTTATTAAATCATCATTTGAGACAGAGGATTCTGCAAACTTGGAGTTCTATTTATGCCCCTATTTTGTTCAAAGGATGGGTCAATTTAGGTCCATGGCCAGAAATAGAGACAGAATGATTCAATGGAAAGAGCATTGGCTCTGAAATCAAAGAATCTGGGTTCAGATCCCACCAATGACACTTAATACTTGCATGACATTTGCAAATCACTTAACCTCTTTGTGGCTCAGTTTCCTTGTCTGTAAAATGAGGAAGCAATAGATTAGATGACCTCTAAGGTCACTTTCAGGTCTAAATCCTATCTTCCTAATCCAGGCATTATGAAAGAGTAGGAATGTAAGGAACATAGAAAGCTTAAAAGGAATATTACAAGAGAGGAGAGGAAGGAGTAACTTGAGTAATAGAAGGCTAAGAAAGAGAATGCAGATGGGGAACATTCACTGTTGCCCAAACCAGTAAGTGCTCTGGACATAGTAAGCACTCAATAAATGCTCATTTAATTAAGAAAGAAAGGAAAGAATAGTAATTATGTGGATTTTTGTTCTGAAGATCCAGAAGAAAAATTCTTACCTGTAGCACCTGCTATGCTAGAGCCAGCTCCTAATGGATTGCAAGAGCTGACTGTGAAATTTTGTATTTATACTTCAGTAATTAGTAAATGTGAGAGATTAGAGCTTGATTTATACTTTTGTTAATTGTCTAGACCAATGGTTCACAAACTTTTTTGGTCTACCGCTCCCTTTCCAGAAAAATATTACTTAGCGCCTTGTCACATACTATCACCACCCCCTTACAGTTATTCACCACCCCCAAATGCAGCTGTGGCCATCACCGCCTTCCCTGGATCGCTGCAGCACCCACCAGGGGGTGGTGGCTCCCACTTTGTGAATCACTGGTCTAGACATAAGAAAATGATGGGAAAAATGTTAATAAAAATGCAGACCAAACTGAAAAATGTAACCTAAGGACATTTCTCCCTTCCAGAAAACCAGTTCTTAAACAAATAGCAGCAAACCCCTGCCTGCTCACCTAGTCACCATGACATACCAGTACAAGTTCAAGAATGACCATCTATTCTTCCATTGTAAAGGGAACATGGAAAGAAGGGAAGATTGAGAATTTGGCCCTGAGTCAAGGTGCATAGGATCAAATGATAAAGAACAAACTAGGGTAGAATAAGGACATTTTCTGTGGGTTCCTTTTCCCCTCCAGCTAATATTTCCTAATAATCCATATGGGATGAAGGCTTCATCTTTTTTGGATGACATTCAAGAATTACAAAGTATGGACTATTCGCTAATGATTTTAAATATAAAGTGGCTATAATAATAAAAAAAGATTGATCCAGGGAATGTTTTCCATTTTACAACACCCTCCTCCTCACTCCCACCCCCATATTCATTGGGGGAAACTGTATTGAAGATTTGGCACAAAAATATAGAACAATTTTTAAATTTTGAGGAAAATTTGGCTCATGATATACAAAAACCATGTTACTTTTTTCATGTATGATGCTTAACTATAAAGATAGGAATTTAGAGCCAGGTTTGCTTAAATGTCAGACATTTTAAGAAATAAAGGTTTGAAATTCAAAAACATATGAAAAATAAATGGAAATGTTAATTTGAAAATGCCAAAGGAAAGAAATTTGACCTCCCAAAGAAAAGCAGAACCCATCCCAGAAGTCATAGTAGACCACTGGCTAAAAGTAAAAAAGTAATAAGGTGACATTCAAAAGTATCATTGACATAATACTGAGGTGTGTGTTAACTTACAATACAATATTTAAGAAACAAAGAATGTCTGAATTTGACAGATGGAAGAGACACCTAATACAAGATGTCCCAAAAATTGTTTTGGGACACTTTATACATTCTTTTTGCTCTTTGGCAAAACAGACCTGACCCATGGATCAATCAAAGTCACAGAACCCCAAGTTGAAGGGACATCAGAGGTCATCTAGCCCAACTCATAATAATTTCCTTTCTAGACTATTTTTGACAAGTAGTCACCGGACCTACTATAAAAGTCATCCAGGAATGGGAGCTCATTATATCCTGAGGTAATCCATTCCATTTTTGTACAGATTTAATTTTTAAGAAGAGTAGAGCTAAGTGGCCTGGAGTCAGGAAGGCTCATCTTCCTCAGTTCAAAACTGAATTCAGACACTTTCTAGCTGGGTGACCCTGAGCAAGTCACATAATCCTGTTTGCCTTAATTACCTCATTTATAAAATGAACTGGAAAAGGAAATGGCAAATCACTCCAGTATGTTTGCCAAGAAAACCAAAATAGGGTTGCAGAGTCAGGAAGGACTGACAAAGGACTAAACAACAAATTTTTTTAAGTTCTTTATTTTATTGAGCCAAAATCTGTATCCCTGCAGAATGAACTCGTTGGCCCTGACTCTGCCCTTTAGGGTTAAGCAAAACAATTCTTATCACATTGCTCAATATGACAGTCCTTTGATTATTTGAAGGCATTTCTCATGCCCACCAGAATGCTTTTCTTCTCCTTCTTTTATCAACCAATCTTTGACTCTATCATGGTATCCTGGTTGACTTCCTCTGAACATTTTTTGGGCTGTATATATTCTTCCTAATGTGTGGCACCCAGAACTATATTCAGTACTCCAGGTATGTCCTCCCACAAGGACAGAGTGCAGAAGGGCCATTATATATACCTTGTTTCAGATATTGTGTCTCTACCAATGCATCTTAGAACAACATTAATTTTTGACACCACACACTCACATTAAGCTTGTTCACCCAAACCCCAGTCAACAAAGAAACAAGTAAAAAGCCATTCTAGAACAGGAAATTCCAAAACTTCTTAAGGATCTTTTCTATTGTTCAGTAGTCTTCATTGCCATACAGTTTCCTTTGGGATGAAATAATGTATGAAGGGGAAACTCTCTCCATTGCTCCTAATTGATACCCAGAGACATGGGTATTGGGAACAAGTTTAAGAGAAGCAAATTCAGGAAGTTTCCTAATAATCAGAACCATTTCAAGGTAGAGAGAACTACCTTGGGAGAAGAGTAGGGTTTCTTTCCTGGAAGTCTTCAAGTGTCCCCCCACATTGGGGAAACGTTAGAAAAGAGACTCCTTTTCTGGAATAGGCTAAATCAAATTATCTTTTGCGTTCCTGTCCAAATTTGAGATTCTGTGATGTTGAGATATGTTTTGAATCCTTCCCTAGGTCTTACTTAATTTCATTCATTCGTCTTCAGATAACTTATCAAGCTTATGAAATCCACTTGAATTCTGCTCTTATCCACTGATTTTCATCAGCTTAATCTCATTTAGAAACTTTAAGGTTGATTTCTCAGTCCTGTCACATAAATCATGAATAGAAACTCCAAATAATGCTGGTTCCAAAAATATTTATTGTAGGCCAAACTTGCCTTCAGGTTTCCTAAGGATTAGTCTCTGTGACCTTTATACAGGTGTGCTTCTGTGGCTAGAACCACTTGATTCCCAAAGGATAGATAAGGATAGTAGGAGAGGGATGAAGACAGATTCCAATGCCTTGCTAGAGATTTCCATGGGGGAAAGGGTGGGGAGCTTCCTGGACCAGTGGAAAAAGAGTTTGGGTCACAAGTTAGAGAAATAGGGTTTTTCTTTCTAGTTATGTCACCAATAAATTGACTTTGGGCAAGTCTCTTAGTATCTCTGCCTCATTTTCTCATCTATCAAATAGGGAGAATGATATCTGATCTAGATGATGTCTAGATGATGAACTCTAACAATGCTATAGTTTAGTCTACAGCCAGGTCCTGATTAGTATAAATAAGGATTCCAGCAAAGTGGTGGCATTATTTGAATTCTCACTGCATATTTCAATTGGGCTGGAACCAGTGACCATTTTATATGATTATAATTTCAAATGACGTAGATTTGAATATACCTGAGGAGGTTCATTGTTGGTGGGGACACCAGTGTACCTCAAATAATTTCTCTGATGCTCAAATGAGATAACAGGTTTAAAAGAGTACCTTGGAAAAATTGAAAACCATGTCTTTACAAATATTATGTGGGACTCTTGAAGTCCCACATTTGGGACAGGTTTTACTCTTATTGTAATATTGGACCAAGTTTAGGAGTTCATATATGAGTGAGTGGAGAAATGGAGAGAAACTAGAAATTAAAAAGATAAGTTAAAAGATGAATGATTCAAAATTCTTCTCCGTTGTCTCCACTCCCAATGGCAAACTACTTTGTCTTCTATCATCACCCATCTCAGCCTGTTTTCGTGACTTCCTTCCATATTCTTCCTGCCAACTGTTATGATGTGTTGGCCTTAATTTGAAATCTCTCACTTTACCAGCTAGCCCACATAGCACCCAGAGTGCTAAGGCATTTACCACTCTCAGGGTATCCACATATGGTATTCATTCCGTTCTTGAATATCCCACATGGTTTCTTTTCATAAGTTCTTTAACCAAGACATTTATTGACCCAGTGTTCATTTCTTCCGGAAAAACCTACACTCTCAAACTTTTGTTTATTTCAGTCCCCCAAGAAGCTGCTTACTTGGAGCATTTTCAGGTCTCTTTGAATTTCCCATTTTCCTTTATAGAATGGCTACTTTCTCCAAATAAGTAAAATTTAAAACCAAACATTTGAAATTTCAAGATACTCTTTAACCTTTGAATCATTTCTTACTATATTTTATTCCAGTCCATCAAATTAGTCCTTAGGGAAAGGCAACAAGCATTTATTAAACACTTTGTTATCAGGCACTGTGTTAAATGCTAGGGCCACAAATACTATAAAAAATAAAAGATGGTCTTTGCCCTAGTAGAGGTGACATTACATACAATACATGCCTTAAGGGAGCTTCCCAGTTCTCAGTCTCTCAAGTCTCCCATCTTGTTCTTTCAAGCCCAGAAAGAGTTCATTGTTCATTTTGATAATTATTTTATCTGCCCACATAAGGGTCATTTTCTCTTCAGGCTTTTCTCACAATTCGTTCAAGCCAAGTCAATGAGGAAGTAAATTTAAAGCAGTGATTCCCAAAGTGGGCGCTACCTCCCCCTGGTGGGTGCTGCAGCGATCCAGGGAAGTGGTGATGGCCACACTTTTTTGGTATTACATTCTATTCTGAGTTCAATAAATAGTTTCATAAATTCCAGAGGGGCGCTAAGTGATATTTTTTCTAGAAAGGGGGCGGTAGGCCAAAAAAGTTTGGGAACCACTGATTTAAAGGGTTCCATAAAAGACTGTTATTCTATTAATGATACTTATTATATAAACAGAAAATGGGGAATAATTCCATTTTAATTTGTCAATTGCCTCTCTCTCAGCCCTTGAGATATAAAGATGAAAGAATGCAGTCTTTTTTTTTGTAGTTTAGTAGGGGTAAGGTAAATACATAAATGACAACAATACAGAAAAAACATCAATCATAGGAGAGTTCATAACAGAATAATGGCAGGAAGGAAGAGAAAACTTTGAACAGTCTTGATTTGGGAAGGATCACACGGGGGGGACCATGCCATTAGCTATGGTTGGAAAGGGAGCAGGGCAAGAAAGTACACAAAGTCCCAAGGGCAGAAAATGACTGGATGAGATTAAGGAAGTCATATCAATCTGCTTTGGATGGAACATAGAGGAACATGAAGAAGAGCAGTATAGGATAAGGCTGGAGTGAAAATATCATAACTGGAGCTTAAGGAGCAATATGGCCCTAGTGAACGAAGAATTGGTCTGAGAGTCAGGAAGGCTAGGATGCAAGTCTCATTTCTGATACATATGACTACTTAGCTTCTCAGTGACCCAGACTTACCATTGCAGAATAGGTACTCCCTATACCAATGAAGTTACAGGTCCACAAACATTATAGGGTGCTCTAATTTGCAAAGAAGATTGCATGCATTATTTCATTTGGAAAAGTAGTTGGGAAGCAGGTGAATGACTTGAATACCAGAATTAACCTGTTCCTAGTAACACACATGCACACGTACCCCATCCTACGTCTCCCTCAAAGGCTAAAGGATCTGTGAAGAAGACTGGTTTTTTTTTGCAGGAAATGATTTCATTTACGCTGCCATTAAATGTCTCCTCTTCCTGCCAAGGAACTATTCTGTCCTCTAAATCTTCTATCATCCAACTCAGCCTTTGCTACATTCTGGCTCATGAAGCAGACCCAATTCTGTATGTCAATTAACTTTCCCTAGCTCACTAATATGTCACAAAATTATTCAATTAGCTCTATTTTTGCACATTTTTTCATTGATTTGAAATGTTTGGGAAAGTGATTCTCAGACCCTGGTTTTAGTCTTTTCAAAAGGAAGCTTCTTAACTATGATTGTATTTCTCTCTTAAATACCTGTCTCTGTCTTGGGCCCCAGACTTGAGAGGTTTCTGTATCAGGCCACACAACTGAGTACTGCCCAGAATTTGCAGTCAAAAGGCTGGGAATGGTGCCTCAGATCTGCCATTAGCAATAAGTGTGACATTGGACAAGCTACTTCATCTCTTAATTTCCTCATTTATAAAATGATGGGGTTGGACCACCTCGTCTCTAAGGTTTTTGCCAGGTCTAACTCTTTGAGTATGTCATTCTAAGTAACACTGAAACATAAGGTACTAGTAACATTCTACTCTCTTTTCTTCCATCCCCAACTCTATTTTTTCCCCTTTGCCCAACTGCTGACATACAAAAGGGTTTTTTTGGGGGGGGGATCTTGCTATTATTTATTTGTTTATTGAAAATAATTTCATTGTTGATTTTTAACATTTATTTAAAAATACTTTGAATTGCAACTTCTTCCTCTCCTTCTTTGGTGCCACTCCCTCAACCTTTGAGAAGGCAAGCAATGTGATATCAATTATACCTGTGAAACCACGCAAAACATATTTCCATATTAGCCATGTTGCAAATAAAAGCAGTAAAAATAAAGAGAAAATATTATGCTCCAGTCTGTAGTCAGACTTCATCAGTTCTCTTTCTGGAGGTGGATAACATTTTTTAAAAATCATATGTCCTTTGGAATTGTCTTGGATCACTGTATTGATCAGAATAGCGAAGTCTTTCAGTTGATCAATATTGCTGTTACTATGTATGATGGACTCTTCTTGTTTACTTCAATGTGCATATATGTCTCCCTAGGTTTTTCTGAAAGCATCCTGTTCATCACTTCTTAAAGCACAGTAGTAATCCTATCAAAATCATATTCTACGACCTGTTCAGTCATTTCCCAATTGATGGGCATCTTTTCAATTTCCAATTCTTTGCTATCAGAAAAAGAGCTGCTAGAAATATTTTTGTAGATAAAGGTCCTTTTCCTTTTCCTTTGATCTCTTAGGGAAATTGGTCTGTAGTTTTCTTTCTTTGCTTTTGCTTTTCCTGGTTTAGGTATCAGCACCATATTTGTGTTATAAAAGAAATTTGGTAGGACTCCTTTTTTGCCTTCCAAATAGTTTACATAATATTGGAATTAATTGTTCTTAGTTTCAAACTGTTCTCTAAGATGACTAGATCAGTTCACAACTCCACCAACAGTGCAATCAGTGTCCCAATTTCTCTATATCCCCTTCAACATTTATATATAGGTTCTCTCTCTATTCTTTTTATTAGAGAAACTTTCTATTTAAAAAATCATTTCCCCAGTTTCCTGCTTTCCTTCTAATCTTGGCTGCATTGGTTTTATTTGTACAAAACCCTTTTTAAGTTAACATAATTTAAATTATCCATTTTACATATCATAATGCTTTCTATCTCTTCTTTGGTCATAAATCCTCCCCTTATATATAGATCTAACAGGTAGAATTTTCTGTGCTTCCCTAATTTGCTTATGATATCACCTTTTATGTCTAAATCATTTATCCATTTTGACCTTGGTGTATAGTGTGAGATGTTGATCTATACCTAGTTTCTACCAAACTTCTTTCCAGTTTTTCCAGCAATTTTTGTCAAATAGTGAGTTCTCCCAAAAGTTTAGATATTTGAGCAAGTACTAGATTACTATCTTCATTTACTACCCTGTATTGTGTACAGGGGGCAGAAAGGTGGCATAGTGGATAGGGCATGACACCTGAAGTCATGAAAACTCATCTTCCTGACTTCAAAACCAGCTTCAGCCTAGCTATGTGACTCTGGACAAGTCACTTCTCTGTTTCAGTTTCTACCTCTGTAAAAGGAACTGGGAAAAGAAATGATAAACCACTCCAGAATCTTCAGTATATCCATTATTTATCATGACACAAATGAGGTCAGGAAGAATAAGATACAACTGAAAATGACTGAACAATAAATAGCACAAATATTATGTACCTGCCATTCCATTGATCTACCACTCTGTTTTTTAGCCAATAATAGATTGTTTTGATGATTAACATTTTGAAATGCAATTTAAAATCTGGTACTGCTAGACCACCTTCCTTAACAGTTTTTTAATCAATTCCCTTCATATTCTTGATCTTTTGTTCTTCTAGATAAATTTTGTTATCATTTTTCTATCTCTATAAAATAATTTTTGGTAGTTTAATTGGTATGGCAAGAGATAAGTAAATTAATTTAGCTAAAATTTTATTACATTGGCTTGTCCTACTCATAATCAATTAATACTTTTCCTATTGTTTAGATCTGACTTTATTTGTGTGAAAAGTGTTTTGTAATTGTGTTCATATGATTCCTGAGTTTGTCCCCAATATTTTATATTGTCTGAAATTATTTTAAATGAAATTTTATTTCTTTCTCTTCCTGCTGGATTTTATTGGTAAAATATAGAAATGCTAATGAGTTATGTGGGTTTGTTTTATATCCTACAACTTAATTATTTAAACTAGCTTTTTTTAGTTGATTCTCTAGGATTCTTTAAGTATACCATCATATTGTTTATAAAGAGTGATAGTTTTGTTTCCTCATTGCCTATTTTAATTCTTTCAACTTCTTTTTCTTCTCTTATTGCTATGTTTAGCATTTTTAGAACAATATTGAATAATAGTGGTAAAGATGGGCATCTGTGCTTTTATCTCTGATTTTATTGGAAAGGCTCTGAGCTTATTATCATTACAGATAATGCTTGCTGATAGTTTTAGATAGATCCTACTTGTCATTTTAGGGAAAGTTCAATTTATTCCTATGCTTTCTAGTGTTTTTAATAGAAATGAATGTTGTATTTCGTTAAAAGTTTTTCCCACATCTATTGAGATAATCATGATTTGTGTTGGATTCATTATTGATATAGTTAATTATACTGATAGTTTTCCTAATATTGAACCAGTTCTGCATTCCTGGTATAAATCCTAGCTCTTCATAGTGTATGATCTTTATGCTATATTGCCTTAATCTTCTTGTTAGTATTTTATTTATTGATATTTTGTATCAATATTCATTAGGGACTTGGTCTATAATTTTCTTTCTCTGTTTTTGCTCTTCCTTGTTTAGGTATCAGGACTACATTTATGTTACAAAAGGATTTTGGTAGGCCTCCTTCTTTGCCTTCTTTTTCAAATAGTTTTTATAGTGTTAGAATTAATTGCTCTTTAAATGTTTGGTAGAATACAATTGTCAATGTCTGATCTGGGGATTTTTCTTAAGGATCTTATTTGTGGTTTGTTCAAATTCTTTTTTACTAAGATATTTCTTCTTCTGTTAAGCCAGGCAATTTATATTTTTATACATATTCATCTATTTCATTTAGATTGTTAGATTTGTCGTTACATAAATAAAATGGATCCTAATAATTGCTTTAATTTCATCTGTATCGAAAGTGAATTTATCCTTTTCATTTTTGATTCTGTTCATTTGTTTTTCCCCTTTATTGTTAAAAAATCAAATTAACCAATGGGTTATCTATTTAATTGTTTCTTCCCCCATAAAACCAGCTCCAAGTTTTATTTATTAGTTCAAAAGTTTTCTTAGCTTCAATTTTACTAATCTCTTCTTTGATTTTCAGGATTTCTAATTCAGTGTTTAATAGAGGAGTTTTGATTTGCTCTTTTTCTAGTTTTTTTTAGTAGCATGCCCAATTCTTTGATCTGATCTTTCTCCATTTTACTGATATAAGCATTTGGAGCTATAAATTTTCTCCTAAGAACTGCTTTAGCTTCATTTCATAAATTCTGGTATGGTTTTCATTGTTGTTGTTCTCTCTCTCTCTCTCTCTCTCTCTCTCTCTCTCTCTCTCTCCCTCAGAATATATACTATGTTTTGGTTCCAAGGCAGAAGAGCAGTAAGGACTAGGCGAGTGGGATTAATTTATTTGTATGGGGTCACACAGCTCGGAAGTGTCTGAGGTCGGATTTGAACCTAGGACCTCCCATTTCCAGGCCAGGTTCTCTATCCATTGAGCCATCTAGCAGCTGCATTGTTGTCATTCTCTTTAATGAAATTGTTTATTATTCTATTCTAGCACTTGCTGCTGTTCTGTCTTGGAATTGATACCTAATATCGAGTCTAAGACAAAAGGTAAGAGGTTTTTTTAAAAAAATTAATCTATCTTTCCATGGCCCTTTACTGAGTATAATTTTTATTGCATTATGGTCTAGAAAGATGCATTTAATATTTCCGCCTTTTTGCATCTGGTTGTGAGGTTTTTATGCCCTAATACATGGTCATTTTTTGTGAAGATGCTCTGTACATCTAAGAAAATGGCAGATTCCTTTCTTTTACCATTCTGTTTTCTGCAGATATCTATCATATCTAACTTTTCCAAAATTCTATTCAGCTATTTAACTTCTTTATTGTTTTTTTTTTTGGCTTTTTTTTTAATTTTTTTAATTTTAAACCCTTAACTTCTGTGTATTGACCTATAGGTGGAAGAGTTGGCAAGGGTAGGCAATGGGGGTCAAGTGACTTGCCCAGGGTCACACAGCTGGGAAGTGTCTGAGGCCGGATTTGAACCTAGGACCTCCCGTCTCTAGGCCTAGCTCTCAATCCACTGAGCTACCCAGCTGCCCCCTATTGTTTATTTTTAATGGTAAGATTCATCTAGTTCTGTGAGGAGAAAGGTGACATCTCCCACTAGTATAGTTTTGCTATCTATTTCCTCTTGTAACTCATTTTACTTTTCCTTTAAGAATTTGGATGTTAAGCTATCTGATGCATGTATGTTTACTATTGATGTTATTTCATTTTACTTGGAACATTTTAGCAAAATGTAGTTTCCTGGCTTATATCTTTTAAGTGGATCTATTTTTCCTTTTGCTTTGTCTGAACTCATTATTGCTACCCCCTTTTTTTTAACCTCAACTGAAGCATAATAGGTTCTTCTCTAGCCCCTATTTTTATTTTCAATGTTTCTCTGCTTCAAGTATGCAGCATTTTGTTGGATTCTAATATTTAATCCATTCTACTATCCATTTTTGTTTTATGAGTTCATCCCATTAAGATTCACAGTGATAATTACAGAATATTTTCCTCCATTTTATTTTTACCTTGTTTCTCTCTCTCTCTCTCTCTCTCTCTCTCTCTCTCTCTCTCTCTCTCTCTCTCTCTCTCTCTCTCTCTCTCTC
>NC_058130.1:335274637-335409537 GCF_016433145.1 Gracilinanus agilis | reverse complement strand
CTGTTTGCATGTCCTTTCTCTCTCTCTCTCTCTCTCTCTCTCTCTCTCTCTCTCTCTCTCTCTCTCTCTCTCTCTCTCTCTCTCTCTCCTCCCCCCCCCTCTTCCTATCCCTCCTTAAAAGTCTGTTTTGCTTCTGACCACTGCATCTTTTAATCTACCTTCCCTTCTATCAATACCACTTCATTCCTAACACCCTTCTTTTGTCCCCTTCTCCTCCTATTTCCCTGGTGGGTAAGATAGATGTTTATACCCTACTAAATACATATATTAGTCTCTCTTTGAGCCAATTCCAAAGAGAATAAGATTCCAGCATTGCCTGCCATTGATTCCTCCCATCTTCCTTTCATGCTTTTTTATGTGAGATAATTCCCACACTTTACCACTCCCTTTCAACTTTTCCCAGTGTATCCTTCTTTCTTATCCATTATTTTTATTTCTTTTTAGATCATTCCATCATAGTAAACTCAACCATGTTCTCTGTCTATGTGTATTTCTTCAAACTGCCCTAATAATAGTAAAGTTCTACGGAGTGATAAGTATCATCTTCCCATATAGGATTGTAAACAGTTTAACTTTTGAATCTCTTATGATTTCCCTTTCATGTTTACCTTTTTACACTTCTCTTAAGTCTCCTATAAAGTCAAATATTTCTATTCAGTCTTTTCATCAGGAATGTTTGAAAAACCTCTGTTTCACAGGATATCCATTTTCTTCCAAAAAAGAATTATATACTCAGTTTTGCCAGGTAAATTATTTTTGCAGTTGCCCTTATATTCCAGGTCTTCTGATCTTTTAATGAAGAAGTTGCTAAATCTTGTGTGATCCTTATTGGCTCCTCAATATTTGAATTTTTTCTTTCTGACTGAATTTTTTTAAATATTATAATATTTTGGTAATATTTTCCCTTGACCTGGGAGTGTTCAAATTTGGCTATTATATTTCTGGGAGTTTTTATTTTGGGGTTTCTTTTCAGGAGGTGATCAGTGGAATTCTTTCAATTTCTATTTGACCCTCTGGTTCTAGATTCATTTTTTGGTCATGACTTTCAGTTAGTCCAGTAATTCTTAATCCAATAATTCTTTCCTGTATCTATTGGTCAATTGTTTTTCCAATGAGATATTTCACATTTTCTATTTTTTTGTTCTTTTGATTTTGTTTTATTGTTTCTTAATGTCCCCTGGAGCCATTAGTTTCCACTTCCTTCATTATAATCTATAAAATATTGCTTCCTTCAGTGAGTACCTATTTTTCCATTTGGCCAATTCTACTTTTTAGGAAATTCTTTTCCTCAGGGAATTTTTGTATCTCTTTTTTCCATTTGGTCAATTCTGTTTTTTAAGATGTTATTTTCTTCAGGATATTTTATGCCTCTTTTACCAAGTTGTTGACTCTTTTCATGGTTTTCTTGCATTACTCTCATTTATTTTGCCAAGTTTTCTGCTACATTTTTTTTGTCTGATTTTAAAAACCCTTTTTGAATTCTTCTGGGAATTCTTTTTGGGCTTGTGTCCAAATTGTGTTTTTTTCCTTTGAGGTTCTGCTTGAAGCTGTTTGAAATATTGTCTTCTGAATTTGTGTCTTGATAGTCCCTGTCACCATAGTAACTTTTTGTAGTCAGGTTCTTTTTTCATTGTTGTTTGCTCAGTTTCCCAGTTTATTTCTTGACTTTTAACTTTATGTTAAAATTCATTTCTGCTTCTAGGGTGCAGGGAGCACTGTCTCAAGCTTCAGGGTTTTTGTGCTACAGTTTTCAGAGGTAGTTCTGGGAGTGGGGGAAGAGGGATGTAAGTTTTGGGTGCTTTCAAAATGGTATGATCTAAGGAGAGGTATGGTCACTTGTCTCCTGGCCCATGCTCTGGTCTTTCTCCAGGAAGGGATCTTGTTCCCCTGTATCTACATGTGCTAGTGTTCCTCTTGACCTGGAACTGTGACTAGGTCCTCTACTCTCCTGTAGCCACAAGGACTAATGCTCCTTTATGCCTTGGGATTGAGATGAGGGTCTGTATTCCCTTGTGAATGACTACAGGCACTCTTCTCTACTCTGCAATTGTGACCAGGGCTCCTGCTCCCAATGACCACATAGCTAGTGGCTCCTCTTCACCTTGGGGCTAGGACCCAGAACTCTATATGGGAAATGAAATAGGATCCCCTGCAATCTCTTTCTGACCAGTTGTCCAACACGTTTACCATCTGTGGGCTAAAAGCTCCCAAAGCTGCTACTGCTGCCACTGATGCAAGCCACCTCCAAGTATAATAACTAGATTTAGAATCTGGGTGACTAAGAAGATAGTGGTACCCTGGTAGTAACAGGGAATTTAAGAAGACTGGAGGGTTTTGGAGAAAAATAAGGATCAGTTTTTAGAACTTATGAATCTGGTGTTCATTTCACTTTCCCACATTCCTTCATTTTTAATTGTTCTGTCTTTTTTTTACCTACAAAATGGAGAAAATAATACACTATCAAACTCACATTTTTGCTGTGAGGACCAAGTAAGTTAATAGAAAAGAGCTTTGTTATCATAAAATGTAATATAAACATGGTATTGCTTAATATCTTCATTATTTCTTTCATTCCTATATCAATCCTTCAAATGAGGTAGAATACATAGAACTATCTCCATTTTCCAACCCAGGAAACCAAGGTTGAAAAGGCATCATCATATCACAGATCTAGGGTCAGAAGTCACCTCAGTGACCCTCTATTCTCATTTTATAATTGGGGAAACTGAGGTCATGTAGGCAAACTGACTTACCCAAAGTGATCTATTAGTTGGAGTCCTGCAATTCTTCTTATTATACCATGCTCAAAGGATTATCAGTTTAGATCTAGAAGACACTTAAAGGTATTCAAGCCCAACACCCTCATTTTACAGGTGAGGAACCTGAGGCATAGAGAAGTTGACACACCTAGGGTCAAACTGCTAGGGAGTATCTAAAGCAGGATGTGAACCCAATTCTTCCTGCCTTTCAGTTCCGTCTTCTATTCACTAAACCAGCGATGGGCAAACTTTTTAAAGAGGGGGCCAAAGGAAAGGAAATGCTCATCTGTCAGTCTGTTTCTAAGGCAACTCTTTTGAAGTTTCATTGTTTTGTATCCTACTCATTGTATTCATCAGATTAGGAATAATGTCTTGGGGCCAGATAGAACATTTCAGGGGGCTGCATCTGGCCTGAGGGCCGTAGTTTGCCCATCACTGTACTAAATCATTCTGCTTCATGTTAAAAGGGTATGAAGGCTGTTAAACATATAAAAACACCTTCTCATCCAACTTCTGTTTTCATTTTGTGAGATACTAGCCCCTCAACTCCATTGACCAACTCATCTTAACTCTTGGGGGACCCAAAGTATTGCCAGTGGCCCCATACTTTAAATTTCCTGGAATTTCTCTGAGTTTCCCTCTCAGATCTTAATTGGGGCCATAGCAGGAGGCATGTCTTGGTTTTTATGAATTCATGGCAGAATTGGGGTAAGGCTCAGATACTTCCTAGCTGCGTGACCCTGGGCAAGTCACTTAACCCCAATTGCCTTGGTCTTTCTCTTCTTAGAATTAATATGAAGACAGAAGGTAAGGCTTTAAAAAAAGAATTGGGGTGAGAGGCAGGTCAAGGGCCCCATGGGGAGGTAGAAAAGTCTGTAGCAGAATTTAAGACATCTAGAAGATATGAACCAGGCTCCAGGCATTCGAGCAGAGTGCTGGATCAGCACTTTAGCTGACTGACGGGACCAGTATATAATCAGGCACAGTTGGAGTTTCTGCCTGATTTGCAATGACATTTTTGCAAGTCAGAGACATGTTGAAGCATAGGCATATAAAGAAAGGGAGCCCCAGCAGGCTTCTGGAGAACTACCTCCTCTGCAACCCCCTCCTCTCCAAACAAAGTTCTTGGGGCTAAAAACAAAAAAAAATCCAAATCTTTCATAGGTGAAGACAACTACCCTCCATGTTTACATGGTACATTAAGCCATACAAGGGTTTTCTTCAGGACAATGCTATCAGGGAGTTAATGCAGAAATTCTCATTCCTATATTACAACGTGGTAAACTGAGGCTCAGAGAATTTAGGTAAATTATTAATTGTTGGGAACTTAGATTTCCTGGCTCCAAGTTCAGGTCTTTCTTCATCACATCCCAATGTTTCTATAATTGGATTTACTTCATTCTAAGGGTTTCCATCTCAAAATTATTAAAAGGACTTATGTTTGTTGTTCAGTCATGTTTGACTCTTTGTGCCATTGAGGTTTTCTTGGCAAATACACTGGGATGGTTTGCCATTTCTTTCTCCATCTCATTTGTCAGATGAGAAAACTGAGGTAAACAGGGGGCCCAGGTCACACAGCTAATATGTGTTTGAGGCCAGATTCAAACTCAGGAAGATAAATCTTCTTGATTCCAGGTCTAGCACTCTAACCATTGTACTATCTCACTGCCTAAAAAAGAATAGTGGTTAGAATATCTGTCTATCTTTGGCCCCATCCCCCAATAAGTGATTCCATTGGAAAAATAATCATTTCAATGACATCTGTGTAGTTTCAAAGGCATTAACACAGGATGCCTCCCCCCATTCCACTTAATTCAGGTCAGTATAATTGGACATTCTCCAAAAAATGTTTTATCTCCTAGGGAGGGGAAAGAATGGTTAAGTTTTGTTGTAACTAAATGTCAAGAATACCAGCTGCTTCCTCCTAAATGTAAGTAATAAATATTCCAAAGGTATGAAATGTCAATCAAAGCACAAGGGAAGGCTTTCTTTTTTTAATTGTTTGTTGCTGGGGAGAAAAAAAAACACGCACAGCACAAAACAATGGAGAACCAACCTTGTGATAAATGATATGGAAAGCCATTAAGGGAGCTGACAAAACACTGGTCCCACTCGGCAGCATAAATATTGATGGGAAATGCTTCTCACTGGAAAGAAGAAGTTTTCTCCTGAAGTCTAATTCTTGTACAGTCTACTCAGTACATAAAGGTAATTTCCCAGAGAGAAGTGAAAAAAAGGGGTCCAACCTTTCAGCAGTGTTAGCTTCATGCAGAAAGAAAAATCTGACCATTTCCCCATTTTCAGTCTCTCCCTCTATATTAGTGTGTGTATATGTATACATGTTGTATGTATATATGTTTATATACACATATGTATTTATGTTTGTGTGTAGATATGTACACACACATATTTCTAGGTATGGAAGAGCTTCCTGATCTTTCTTTCTCCATCCAGTGGGGACAGAGGAGGAGAATAAGAGGAAGATAAAGCAGCCAGTTCTAAAACCAAAATAAACAAAAAACTAAGGCTTAGCTGCATATAAACAAAGGATTTATTGCAACCTACTACTTAGATTCTACTACTGCTGCCACAGCAAAATACACTTTGAGTTATCCTAGGTCACGCCTCTGAAAGGATGACCTTGAGCCCCATCCTTCTCAGCTGGACCCTCTAGACTAGGCTGGGAGTGAGATATTTCTGGTCCCTTCTAGTCCTGAACTCTAATCACAAAATGGCATTGTAAAAGTTCTAGTACAGATTTCCTTCTTTATTGGCGAGCAAGCCAATGGTGGCTTCTAAGGACAGAGGGCTAGATGTAGGCAAGAGAACAAAAAGCATTAGACTTTATCCGCCTCCCTCCAATTCATTTTGTCAACCCTGTTCCCTATAAATCAGAGTTCCCAATTTTCACAACTTGCTATTGAATCAATCATATTCTGTTCTTGAAACACATTCCTACTCTTGGTTCACTCCGTTGGAGCCAATGATTCCAAGGTCACAAGTCTGAGTCCATTTAGCTTGGCTCTGTTCCATGGGCTCTAATTAATTCCATTCTATTCCATTTCTAATGGGGGAAAAAAACTGGATATAGAATACAGAGGACTTCAGTTTTGATTCTGCTTTGGTATTTATTACCTTTTGAGCTGTGACTCAGCGAACAGAGTGCTGGGTCTGAAGTCAGGAAGACCTGAGTTCAAATCTGGCCTTAGCCACTTACTAACTGTGTGACCCTGGGCAAGTCACTTAATCTCTGCCTGACAAAAGCATCTTCTTCTGGAGAAGAAAATGGCAAACCCCTCTGATATCCTTGCCAAGAAAACCCCACGAATATCTATGGTTTTTGGAGTCATAGAGAATCAGACAGGACTGAAGGACTTAAATACAATAACTCAAGTCTAATTTGGCTGGGTGGTAGAGCCAAGGAAAGTGATATGAAAGAAGGCTTCAAAAAGTTTGTTGGAGCCAGATTATGAAAAGCCTCAAGATTCAGTCTCAGCGGTTTGTTCTTCATCATGGAGGCAATAAAGAGTCATTGAAGATTCTTGAGCAAAGGAAAGCTATAGTAAGATATATGCCTTAGGAAGAGGATGAGGATTTCTGCAGTGGTATGGAGAATGGATTTAAAATGGAGATACTGGAAGCTGAAAGACAGTCCATTCAGGAGACTAGACCAGTAATATGACTGAGACCTGGAAGGGTAGTGGTGGCTGTGTGAGTAAAGAGAAAATGTACTATATCATCGGCAACAAATATATCAGATGGGAAGCCTGGGTCGCTTGGATCCAATCCTTGGTGTTATTTCCTCTATAGAATGTGGAGAGAGAAGTAAGCTACAGATGAGAGAGGTTTTACACAGAATGGAAGCATGGCCAACGTGCTGAGGAACCAGACTTCAGCACAGGCTTTGCCATTTACTAAATCATTTCACTTTTAGGAATCTCCATTTCTTCAGCTATAAAATGAAAGGTGGGTGTAAGGGTTGGGCAGGCTATTCTGAGTATCCTCAGGATAATTCTCTACCCCACCTCTGTCATCACAATTTGAGCAAAGCCTTTGCTGGTTTGAACAAGGCAACTGAAGAACAAGCTAAAGTAGTCCATTGCTTTAAAAACATTTAAATGAATACTTGTAGCTTAGTAAAAATGCATTGGAACTATTTTAAGTTTTGACTCTGACATTTATAGACAAATTATTTTAACCTCTCTGAGCCTCAGTTTCCTTATTTGTAAAATTAGAATACTATTACCCAAACTATGCAAAAGTTGCTATAAGGAAAGTATGTCAAAAACTTTAAAATCCTATAAAAATGTTGATTGCTCTTGGAGTTTTAAAAATTTGAGTTCCTACTGCGTAGTATGCAACATTAGAACTTAATTAGATAAAACAAAAAACAAACAAAAACCCGTATTTGACTTGGAAAGGACAGAATAATTAAATAATTGTTTTTGAGGTAACTTGCTGGAGCATAAAGTTGTCCTAATTTCTCATAAAAGATAACATCACCAGATGGCCTTTGAGTAGCAAAGAACTATTGACCAAAAGCTGAAGGTCTGAAGGAAATTCACTCAGAATTCTATGGGAAACCAAATTTTTGATTTAAAAAATGATTCACTTAGCAAAATGCCTAAGGAGGCAGTCAATAAATATTTGTTAGTATGATTTCATGTAAAGTTTGAAAAGAAAGAAGCCTGAAAATGACCTGATAAGTTATTTCCTAGTTTGAAAAAAGGATCGGGGATTCTGCAGAATTAATTTAACTTTTCAAAGGGTATTATTACAGAAGGCTTCTTCAAAAGACTTATGAATTCCATGGGTGTTAGTGGTCCTTCCATTAGATTTGGCAATTAAGAGACCACTGCTAATTTTGAAGAGAGAAGTTTTAGCTGAACTTTGGAAGCCTGATTGGAGAGAGTTAGAGAATGAGAGGAAATTCATTACCAAACTAAATGGCTAGCCTATTGGTGATGAGCCTTTCTGTAGGCTGATTCTCAGAAAGCAAACATAATAGTTGCTGGTACTATACTTAACAGTCTTTCCAACATACTGGTAATCGCTAGAATCTCTAGCATTGCCTTCAAGTCATCTCTATAAATCTCAAGCCATCTAGAGACCCCTAGGATATTGGGGGGTATTTCTGTGGAGGACTTATGAAGGACATGGATAAATGCATCAGAGAAAGAAAGGGAGAAAGTAACCAGCCACATAGATAAGACCTCAAATTTATGGGACTGGCAAAATATCACAGTGATAAGAAAAAAGAGCTGATTTTTAAATAGTGTTCTTTATTTATACTGTCTTTCCACCACAGCCTCTCAAAAGTCCTGTGAGGTAACTAGTCCAGGTATTATTGCAGTGTTACAAATGAGGAAATGGGTTTTTGCAGGTAACATAATTTGCTTATGAAGTCATAAGCTAGTAAATATTGGAGCTGGGCCTCTGAATTCAGTACTGTCTCCCTTTGGCTAGTGTAGATAATAGCTATTTCCCTTGAACACTTTTGAATAATTAATTAGGAAAGAGGACTTCCTATGCCCCCATTACAATTGTCTACTGTCTTCCAAAGCTAGATTACTTGGCTCTGCCTTCCTTATGTTTTGACTGCCTGAATTTAAGAGGGAAAAAGGAGTTGAGAGAGATGACAAAAAAGAACAAGGAGGGAATGGAGGCAGAAAGGAGAGATATCTTCCATCAGCATACAAGAAAAAAACTCATGATTGTGGCTAAATTCTAATTTGTAGCAAGTAACCCATTTTCTCATTCATCAGATCCTGGGTTAGGAGTTCACTGTGTGGGCAGCGATGTGACAATGTGGTCTTCATTTTGGGGAATCCTTAGAGTACCTTTAGATTTGTGGCAACTAGGTGACACAATGGATTAGAGAACTAGGTCATGTTCTTGAGTTCAAATCTAGCCTCAGACACTTCCCAGTTGTGGGACCCTCTATAAGTCATTTCTCCCTATAGATTTCAGTTTCTTTATGTCAAATGAGCTGGAGAAGGAAAGGACAAACCATTCCAGTGTCTTTGCCAAGAAAACTCCAAGTGGAGTCACAGAGAGTCGGACAAGACTGAAAAACGAATAAACTATTACCACTCCAGATATGCAGAAATGGCACTGACTTGGTATTTATACATTTACCTCAAGGGAGAGAAAAATCTCATGATAGAAATGTTTCTTTTTCCATTCTTTCATTTAATCAAACCCAAGAGGTAACATTAAATAAAACATGGAACAACAAAAGCGGTTTCCATCTGTAGCTAAGGATTCTTACATATAAAGGAAGATATAGCCTGATTTAGGAGAAAAAAGAAAGTCCTGCTTTTGTTATTAGAGACCCTAAGGTTCAAATCATAGCTATTCTCTACTACTTACTACCTATGTGACCTTAGGTGAATTACTTAGCATCTTTGGGTCTCAGTTTCCTTAATTATAAAACGAAGTTGAATAAGACAGTCTTTAAAGTTCTTTCCAGCTATAAAGCTATGATCTCACTATCCTTAAACCCAGGACCCCAAAAGAATGAGGAGTTGGGGACAGCTGGAAAGGAAGCAGTTCCTGTGATATCCCTAAAAACCAACGCTCATTCTTTGTATTAGATGGGAGATAAAAGCAACTTGAGACTAGAGGAAAAGACTAGTTCTGGTCTGGGAACCAGGAAATGCAAAAAGATAGTGTGAATTTAATGACCTCTGTAAGAATGAAGTTCAAAACAGGGAAACTAGAGGTGTAGAAATAAGTCACTTTGGGGGGGAGGAATGGAGCCCCCTTTCTGCCCCTTCTTTACTTTTTCAGTCTCTACAGCTAGAAGGTATAATATAAAAGTGAGAAGATATAAATCCTAGAACCATTTCAATTTCACAGAAAAGTAGTTAAAATTGGGAATCTTCCTGGGCAAGTCACTTGACCCCCATTGCCTACCCTTACCACTCCTCTGCCTTGGAGTCAATACACAGTATTGACTCTAAGATGGAAGGTAAGGGTTTTAAGAAAAAATAAAAAAAATAAAAATAAAAAATTGGGAATCTTTATTACCTGGTGATAGGCATTTTTCCTTTACCCACTCTTTCCTATTGGCTCAGAGGATGAGTTCTTTGCTAGAAGGACACTCATTGGTTTGAAGCATTGTAGCTGCCCCCTTTCCCCAGTCAAGCTCAGCCAATGAGATTAGAACAGCTCTCTAGGCACCCCCCCCCCATTCCAGATATTGCTTGGTCCTTTCTTCAGCAATCTCCTTCAGCTTTTTTGGGGGGAGTGTCTTCAAGAATTTGGTGATGGTCAGAGGGGAGCAAAAATCATGCATGATCCATCTCATTCACATACATTTATTACTGCTGTACATCTAGACCCAGGTTTAAGAGGTATGGGCTGATACATACCACTGGCAAGTCTATTATAAGGACTATAAGGAAAACACTAATCTAAATGCCGGCTGCATAATAATGATGGTAATGAATAATTGACACAACCTCTAAGTGGTTGCTAATGCCTCCATGTCAAATTAATTGAAGTTGATTCTGAATTGGCAGAAGCAGGCAATATTTCCCCAGATGGAGAGTCTGCATGAATTCACATATTATATTAATGCTAAAAATAATTCTGGTTTTTAAAACAAACACAACAGTCTGTCAATGTGATCTCAATGAAACAATCCTCAATCTATCCACTCTCTTATCTTATTGTATCAGCAGGGGGAAAAATGCAAGAGAAATATGTTTCTGGTCCTCGAGGAACTTGAAATCTTCTTGGGAAGACAAGATAAGACTAGCTGGTGAAATAGAGAAAAAAAAGAAATACTATAGACAGTAAAGTGGTATAGAGCAGAGCATAAGTATTCTAGAGGTTCAGAGTTCAATTTTCCTGAGAAAATTTGCTGAATTTAAAGCCAGGAGAGAACTCAGTTTCAAAGGTATCTGTGACGTGAGAACCATTGGTTGCATCACTTCTGTACCTGAATTTTAGTTTCCTCATCCTTGAAGTAAAGATTGTGAATACAATTGTAAGGGAGGAATAAGATAAATGTGACTCAAACTTAGCAAACCTCCAAGTCCTATATAAATATCAGTAATAATATGACAAGGATAATTATTAGCAGTAATGATAGTAGGAGGAGGGAGCTAAGACTGACGGTTGGAGTAGTTTTGGAAGACTTCATGAAGAAATTAATTGGAGCAAATTCAATTATTCAATCTAATTCAAGGTGAATCTGGAAAGATGAATATAATTTCATCAATAGAAAAAAAGGAAGAAAGATATTCCTGGTTGGGAGAGTCACTGAATTCAGGCATACCTTAGAGATATTGCAGGTTTGGTTCCAGATCACCACATTGAAGTAAATATCACAATAAAGAAAGTCACACAAATATTTTGGTTTCTTAGTGGGTATAAAAGTTATGTTTACACTATACTGTAGTCTATTAAATATGCAGAACTTACACAGCTAGTAAATATCAGAGCTGGGACTCTGAATCTAGTACTGTTTCCCTTTGGCTAGTGTAGGTAATAGTTATTTCTCTTGAACACTTCTGAATAATTAATTAGGAAAGGGGACTTCCTATACCCCCCATTACAATTGTCTACTGTCCTCTAAAGCTGGATTTACTTAGCTCTACCTTCCTTATATTTTGGTTGCCTGAATTTAAGCAGGAAAAGGAAGGAGTTGAGAGAGATGAGAAGAGGAAAAAGGAGAGAATGGAGGTTCATGAGTATCTGTTTATGGAATGGATACTTATATCTAAAAAAATAACATACACACCTAATTTAAAATAATTTATTACTAAAAATGCTAATCATCATCCAAATTGTAACCTTTTTGCTGATGGAGGGTCTTGCCTTGGTAGCTGATCAGGGAGATGTTTGCTGAAGGCTGAGCTGGCTGTGGCAATTTCTCAAAATAAGATAACAATAAAGTTTGACACATTGATTGATTCTTCCTTTCACTTGAACACTTAGAAGCCATTGTGGGGTTATTAATTGGTCTAATTTCAATATTGTTGTATCTCAGGGAATAGAGAGGCTTGAGGAGAGAGTGAGCCAAGAGAACAACTGGTTGGTAGTTGATATACACATGACATTTATTGATTAAGTGACATCTTAGATAGGTGCAGTTTGTGGTACCCCAAAATAATTACAATAGTAACATTATATATCACTGATCACAGGTCACCATAACAGATCTAAAAATAATGAAAAAATTTGAAATATTGTGAGAATTACAAAAACATAACACAGAGACCCAATTTGAAACACACGCTATTGGAAAAGGGGCACTACCAGATTTGCTCAAGGCAGGGTAGCCACAAACCTTTAATTTGTAAAAAAAAAACAACAGTATTTGCAAAGTACAATAAAATGAGGTAAGCTTGTAAAGGCTCAGATAAAAATTAGTATCTTACATTTGGAGAATAGTGAGGAGATTGGTCCAGTTAGCCTGCAGGTTGTGCTGTCTGTTTCAAAAGTCAAGGGAAATAAGGTTGACTAGAAGATGCAGGGCCCAACTGTGGAAGGTCTTATAACAAAATAAGGGAGCTTTGAGTTCAGTGGGAAAATGGAATCTTTGTAGGATCTTGAGAAGGGGAAGAAAGATATTAAAATGGTGTTTAAGGAAGATTGGTTTGTCAGAACTATGAAGAATAAATTAGAACCAAGAAGAGAAGTAGGGTGGTTTTTGCAGTGATCCAAGTGTGGTGACCAGGGTATGAACATGATTGTGGCAGTGAAAACATAAAGAGGTAAGAAATAATTAGAGAAATATGCTCCAGGAAGTATAAATGATCTGAGTGATAGCATTAGTCTTTGAGGAAGAGAGAATATACTTAAGCAGAAGTCATCTGTTGTTCAGTTCTTTTCAGTTGTGTCTGACTCTTTGTGACCCCATTTGGAGTTTTCTTGGCAAAGATACCAGAGTGGTTTGCCATTTCCTTCTCCAGCTCATTTGATGGGTGAGGAAACTGAGTCAAACAGGGTGAAGTGATTTACTCAGAGTCCCATAGCTAATAAGTGTCTAAGCCACAATTTGAACTCAGAATGATGATAACGATGCTCAATGGTATGAAAGGAGGAAAAAATTAATCAAAAGAAGCAATATAAAAGATATTTTGAGACAATGACATTGGCTGAATTCCCTCTTTCACTTAATTGGTTGTAGTCAAAGTCAAAAGTATAGAGGATAAGAATGAAGAAATTTCACTATGAATTGACTATCTTTTGGGAAAAGGATTTGAGCCCTTTCATGTCATGTTCGCCAAGAAAAATGTAGCTGTGACTTTTGTCAAGTTAATTGAGAATCACAAAATCTTAGAACTAAAAATCACCTTAAAGGTCATCTAGTCTTTACACAGCAGGAAACTAGGGCATAAAGATATTAGAACCCCCTCATCTCCTGAATTCTTATTAGGAGCTCTTTCTATTATGTAACTTCAGTTCACTTTGAGCCTCAGTATTTTAGTTTATAAAATAAGGAGGCTATACTATGAATTCTAAAATGTGCTCTAGCTATGGTATTCTATGATGTACTAATAGCAGTTACTGAAAGAAATCTCTCTGGACTATACCTTTGGAAACAAAAAGCTCCACTTGAATCAAGAATAATAAATGGAAAAAACCCACAAACCTGTTTTTCTGAAAGAGTGATGATTTTAGATGTAATCTAACTTTTAAAGACCATTTTTTTGGAGCCTTCAGGTGTTTTACCTAAGATCGGAAAAAATTTAAAACAAAAGAAGTTGAGGTGGCCTGACCATGTGTTCATAGCCACATGAAGGTTGGATAGAGGAGCAAGACCTGCTGGGATGCAGCTAGAAATAATCCTCATGCTTCACAACCAGAAACCAAGAGATACACAGAAGTTCCAGTACATCTACTAAGTTATCAGCTATTCTGGGTCAAGGAGGACTCTTCAGTCATACATGGCTAGAAGTAGAACCCCAAAGTTTCTATATCAAAGTGGACTGGAAGCAAAGAATATCTATGCATACTCTCTACAACCTAGAGACAGGAGGTCTCAGATTCAAATCTGGCCTCAGATACTTCCTAGCTGTGTAACTCTGGCCAAGTCACTTAACCCCCATTGCTTAGCCCTTACTGTTCTGCCTTGTAACCAATCCACAGTACTGATTCTAAGATGGAAGGTAAAGGCTTAAAAAAAAAGTAAGTGCACACAACTTATCTCCTTACTCATCTTGAGTATCATCTCCCTGTTAGACTTTTGTTCTGTTATTTCTAGCATAAAAGGTCATTCTTCCTTGTAGAGAAAAAGAAATAAAAGAATGGAGCAGTTGTGCCAGTAATCATTTGTTGCAGATCATCATTGCCCCAATCACCCCAAGAAATCCCCTTTCTAAAGCTCCTTTTATTCCTTACCTTCCTTCCTTCTTTCTTTTACCAGTCTCAGCCCATCTGAAATGATGCTGAATGTCCTGGAATCACTGTAAAATGAGCAGCTGGCCTTGTGCTATTTGTGCCATTCCATTGTTCATACATCCTATATCATCATGAACATTTTCAAAACTCTTTACATCTTTGTATTCAATCTGCCTTCATTTCCAAATCTCCACCATTTCATTAAAATAAGCATTTCTCCCAATTTAGGCCACAGAAGTCTATCATACTTACCCCAAACCCCCATATTAGTGCCAGGGGAAGGCCACACAATTGAAGTCAAGACTTTGGAGCAATAGTTTGACATAATAACCTACTTAGCACCCTGGGAATAGACTGGCAGGCAGATCGTGTAAAGTCAGGTTGGCATGGGCCCCAGATGAGCAGAGAAGTCCTCCAAGGGACATCAAAATACTGTTTGAGTTCAGTAGCCCAAATGTACCCTGAACATGGTGCCTGTCAATCAATCAACTTTCATTGGGTCCTAAACATGTACAAAGCACTGTTACATATTTTTAGTGAGGGAAAGGAGACTAAAAATGGATGAAACACTTTTCTCAAAGAGTTCACAATCTAGCTAGGGAGACAAACCATAGTCACATGAAAAGCTAACAAAAGCTAGTAAATGTAAAATGAAGAACAGTAAACTCAATACAATAAATACAATAGGACATAACACCATATAACACAAGATACATAAGACAACAAACTAACATAATATAACAGATTGTAATGCAACATAACATAACATGAGATATGGAAGGGAGAGGTCATTTCTGGAAGAGGTGACCAGGGAAAACATCATGGTGGAGATGAGTCTTGTCCCTATTTAGGGAATATTCTAGCCATGCTCTTCCATGATCTACCAGAGTGGTATTTTCACAGGAAGAGATGTTTCAAGGTGCAAATGGGTAGCTTCACTCCTGCTTTTAAGAAATCAGATCCATGTCTTAAAAACATTTAAATAGGAAATGTAACTTTTCTGAGCCCAAATCAGTGATAATTTTTACCTATCCTGGAACTTCTCCTTACCCCCCAAAAAAGTTCTCTTATGATAATGAGATATATCTTTCCAAATCTACCAAATATAACTGTTTCAGTCAACTAATTCACATGCAATTAGATATCAGCATCAATTAAAATATCAACTAATTATTGATAGCCATGTCTAGAGACAGAAAGTCCTGGGTTCAAATCTGACCTCAGATACTTTCTGTGTGACTCTAGATAAGTCACTTAACACTCATTGCCTGGCCCTTACTACTCTTCTGCCTTGGAACCAAGGTATTGATTGATTCTAAAATGGAAGGTAAGGATTTTAAAAATAAATGAATTCTCTACATTAGGAGTTCCCCCAAAGTGTGTATCACTCTGGGTAAGTCACTTAATTGTTTGCTTATGTTTCTCATCTGATAAATGAGCTAGAGAAGAAAATGGCAAAATACTTCAGGTTCTGCCAAGAAAAACTTCAAATGGGGTCATGAAGAGTCTGATACAACTGAAATGACTGAATGAGAAGCTTAAGGGTATATGGGAAATATTTGATAAATCTTATCACCTATTGCCTAGTCCAGTGATGTTGAACCTTTTAGAACCTTTTAGACACTGTGTGCCATGCTCTGCCCCACCCTAAGTCCCCCCTTCCACTTTACCCCAAACAAGAGAGGGAGAAAGGAAGCTGGGAACTCTGCTCTGGGGAGGGAGTAAGTACTTCCATTGGGCTGCTGGGCAGAGGAGGTGAGGAGGCACGGTAGAGAGGGGAAGTGGAACAGCTCTGGCAGGTGACAGCTCAGGTGCCCACAGAGAGGTCTCTGAGTGCTCTCTTTGGCACATATGCCACAGGTTTACCATTATGGGCCTAGTCCATTCCAGTAACTTTCTGGTTCATTTTCCCGTCTCAAATTTTTCCCCACTGCAACCCATCCTCCCCTCAGCTGACAAGGTGATTTTCCTGAGGTGTAGCTCTGACCATGTCACCCTCTCAAGAAATTTCAGTGACTCCCTATTGCCTCCAGGATTAAATATAAAACTCTGTTTGGCATTATCATTCTCCTTTCTATCTTTCCACTCATCTTCCCCTTTACTCCTCTCCACATGCTCTGATCCATTGTAGACTGACCAGTTCAATTTCTTTTTTAAAATTTTTTTATTTTTCCTTTTTATTTTATTTTTATTTTTCTGAGTTATACATGTATTATTACAAAAACATATTTCCACATTATTCATTTTTGTAGACGAACAATCTTATAAAACCAAAATCCCAAATCATATACCCAAATAGACAAGTAATAAATCATAAGTTTTCATCTGCATTTCTATTCCAACAGTTTTTTCTCTAGATGTGGATAACATTCTTTTTCAAAAGTCTCTCAAAATTTTCCTGGATCACCATACTGCTGTTAATAGCAAAGTCTATCACATTTGATTGTTCCAAAATATTTCAGTTACTGTGTACAGTATTCTCTTGGTTCTACTTATTTTACTCTGCATCAGTTTATATAGATCTTTCCAGTTCTTTCCAAAATCACAATTCACTGTTTCATAAATATCTCCGTTTCTCCCCCATGCATGGAATACTCTCCTTTCTTTCCTTTCTTCTATAGAAGGTCTTTCCTGGCACTCTCCCCATTCCTTAGGGGCAGCTCTCAGGAGATAGCTCACTGGACTTGGAATAAGAAGATTCCTCTTCCTGAGTTCAAGCCCAGCCTCAGACACTTACTAGATGTATGATCCTGGGCAAGTCACTTAGCCCTGTTTGCTTCAGTTTCCTCACCTATAAAATAAGCCAGAAAAGGAAATGGCAAACCACTCCAGGTTCTTTGCCAAGAAAACCCCAAATAGGGTCATGAAGAGTGGTACATGATTGAATACCTCCCCATCCCTTCCTAAACCTCCCACTTCCCCCCCTCCCCCAGATTACTGGATATAGCTTGTAGGCATGTAATGATTTACATATTATCTATTAGACTGGAAGCTCCCTGACAGCAGGTGCCCGGTTTTTGTCTTTCTTTGCATCTCTAATGCTTTGAAAAGTGCCTAGCACATAGCAAAAGGCTTTATAAATGCTTGTTGACTAATAGTATTAATTTTCTTCCATATGGAATAAGGGGGTACAGGAAGGTTTACTGAATCTTTTTCAGTTGACAAACTCCAGTGAACCACTTTTCCTGCAGGCTCAGAGGATCAAAGAGTTAACACCAGAAGGGTAAAGAAGTTAATGCCACCCCCTCATTTTACAGAGGAAGAAATTTAAAGGTGGGAAACAACTGAGAATCAAGGTTGGGAACAATGACCTTTGGAATCCAGGGCACCTAACCAGGCACTGTGAACAAAGGGAGCTCATTTGTAATGGAAAGGAGGAAGTTGGGTCTGGGAATTAAATCAGAACCAGCACTGTAGGCTGATGCATTAAAAGAGCCCAGAGAGAGAATGACCTAACCACAATCAGGGTTCTCTACTTGTCTTCATGACTCCGCAACATTTAATTATTCAGGACAAAGTTATTCAGGGCAAATGGCTTAGTTCTTGGAGGTCTCTATGGATTCCTCTGTGAAGGCCTAAGGAGTCCCTCCCCATCCCTTGCAGGGGCCTGATGAGATTGAGCATCACTTAGCAAATGCTTTCAGGTGGGAAGAGACTCAGCAATGTTTTTATGTAAGATGAGAACAACCTCTTAGGGACCTAGAACCAATGGAAAGTTCCCTTGATGCACACCTAAAGGGTCAGCAGTTCACATAAATGCAGAAAAGTAAGCAAGCCCATTGTTTTTGTTGTTGAGTTGTTTCAGTCATGCCCAAGTCCTCATGACCCCATTTGGGGTTTTCTTGGCAAAGATATTGGAGTGTTTTGCATTTCCTTCTCTGACTCATTTGTCAAATAAGGAACTGAGGCAAACAGGGTTAAGTGACTTATCCATGGACACCCTTTAGGGGAACTCTTGATATATATGATTAAATTTTTTTTTCTAAACCCTTACTTTCTATCTTAGAATCAATACTGCATATTGGTTCTAAGTCAGAAGAGAAGTAAGGGCTAGGCAATAGGGGTTAAGTGACTTGCCCACAGTCACATACCTAGGAAATCTCTGAGGTCAGATTTGAACTCAGAAAGATGAGTCCTCCTAACTCCAGGCTCAGCAATTCTATTCGCTTTGCCACCTAGCTGCCCCCATCATAGATCTCTTTCCCTAAATGAGGGTCTGAACCCTGGATCTCTTCCTTCTCCTCCCTCTCATTCTTGAGTTCCTCCCCAGAATTGCCCTCCTAAGGTATTTCTTTTTCTAATGCTTTTCCTCTTTCCCTTATTTGCTGACCCATTAGGGCCCCCTTGAATCTCTTCCTTTAGAGTGGGATTTCTTGGCTGTGGGCAGTGCTGAGCCAGGCCTAACCAAGCTACTACTTCTCCAGCTCACAAAGGAAAGAAAGAGAGAAATATACTGATTTAATAGAATTCTAGAAAATGTATTTTCCCAATGCTACTGACCTTCAGAAAAAAACCAATGGAGTCTGAATGCTGATCGAGGCACACTTTGTAAAAGTTCCTTTATTTTTCCTGTTTGTTTTTTGGTCTGTTTTCCTTTACAGCATGGTTAATATGGAAATATATTTTGCATGACTGCACATGTATAATCTACATCAAATTACTTGCCTTCTCAAGGAGGGTGAAAAAAGGGAGGGAGAGAATTTACAACTTGAATTTTTATTTTATGTTTTTTAAAACCCTTACCTTCTGCCTTAGAATCAGCGCAAAGAGCAATAAGGGCTACACAGTAGAAGTAGAGTAACTTGCTTAGGATCACACACCTAGGAAATGTCTGAGTCCACATTTGAACCCAAATCATCTCTAGTCCTGGCTCTCTATCCATTGAGCCACCTGGCTGCCTTCCAAAACTCAAAATTTTTAAAAAAATGTTAAAAATGGTTTTTACATATAATAGAGCAAAAAATATTAATTAAAAAAAGAAAAAAATATTTTCCCCCTTTTTATCTGAAGATGAAAGTGTGAATTGAGGTATTAAAGGAATGCCCACATCCTCCTGTGGAGAGGCCTCAAGGAATGAATAATATGTTCTCTCTTGTAATTCAAGCTGAGAATTAATCAGAAGTATTACTAGAGGCAAATAAACCTGCTCCTAGCTTGCTGACTCATTGTGGTTTTTCTAATAACATTTCCCAGAATGACCTTGCATTCAAATAAGAACCACAAAATTTCAGAAAATTTATCTGGGGAGCATTTACATTTTGGTGAATCCCCACTAAAAGGGTATCATTAGAAGCATTTTCTTTCAGACCCAATACAATCCCCTCTGCTGGCTAGCTCTGGGTGGGAATACCCTTTTTTCAATTTACATAAAACCCATTTTCATGAGTTCAAATCTGGTCTCAAATACTAACTAGCTGTGTGATCCTTGCTTCATCCTATTAACCTCAGTTTCCTCATCTGTAAAATGAGCTGGAGAAGGAAATGGCAAACCACATTATCTTTGCCAAGAAAACCTTAAATGGAGTAAAAAAGAGTCAGTCATAGCTGAAAATTGACTGATCAATACCACCTTAATGAGCCAGAAGACTTTCCCGTCTTCTATTTTCTGAGAAATATGTCACTAAAGACCACTAGATTATAGACCTGGTGCTTGAAGGAACCTCGGAGACCATTCAGTCTAACCTGAACAGTGATATGGAAATGATAAAATGACCCCCAAATAAAAGAGGGTCATTTGCTTCAGATCTATGGGCAAAGGTAAAAGTTTTCTAAATAAAGCATTTAGAACATTAGAATAAAAGGAAGGAAGGAAGGAAGGAAGGAAGGAAGGAAGGAAAGAACTAGCTAGTATTTATGTGGCACTTTCCATATGTTAACTCATTAGGTCCTGACAACAACCTCAGGAGGCGGTTTACTATGTCCATTTTGCAGATAAAGATATTGAAATACAAAAAGCTTAAGAAACTTTTGCCTAGGGCAGTGTTGGTGAAGACATGACATGCTTGCAGAGCTGGCACTCTGGGAGCTGCTCCATCCCCCTGTCCCTCTCTTCCTAGCACCTGAGGACATTTTTCTTATGTCCCACCCCTCTGTTTAGCCGTCCAAAACAGGCACTTTGTCCTTCAACTCTCTCTGGTAATCTGAGGGCTCACAGACAGCTTGAATTTACCTTCTGGGCATTCAAATTTGGAAAAAGTTCACAGAGGAAGGAAGGGTCACACAGTAAATGTCTGAAACAGGATTTGAATTCAAGTCTTCCTGACTCCAAGTCCTGTGCTGTGTCCACTGTGTCATCTGTGCTGTAGATATCAACTGGTCCAACCTTTTTATTTGGCAAACGAGGAAACCAAAGCCTCCAAAAGTAGTGATATGCCCCAAACCAATCACACCCCAAGTTTGTGGCTTAGTCAGGACTAAAACCTAAGACTTTCACTTTCCTATACAGTGCTCTTTCTCTATGATATTATTTCTATTTATACTATATGTGTCTTGTCTGTATGTGGTTTATTTGCATTTTTCCCCAATTAGAATGTGACAAGTTCAAGTCCAACCTCAAACAACTTACTGTGTGATCCTGAACAAGTCTCTTTACCTCAGTCTGCCTCCGTTTCCTTCACTATAAAATAGGGATATCAAAGGCACCTAACTTAAGGGGTAGAAATCAAAGAGATTCAAATGATAGTCTTTGTAAAGCTCTTAACATAGTACTTGGTTCACTGTGGATGCTTAATAAATGCTTGTGCCCTTCTCCCCCTTCTATAGTAAATCAATGAAACACTGGTGATCCCTGAACATGACAACATTTTCAGACACAGTCCCCGTGCTCTTCTTCTGATTTAGCATGAATTCCCTCAGACTACTGACCCGAGCATGACCCCATGGTCAACTTGTCTTCTATACTGGCCCTCTCATTGTTGAGCTGGCATCCTGCTTGTGCCTTACTAACCCATCAGAACTCTGCAAAAGGAATTACATAAAGCCGTTTCACTCTCACTTTTGCATTTCCTCTGAACTCTTTTAGGCAAGTTACAAGATTTACATGGAAGATGGAGTTGCACAGGGGAGGGCAGAGATCAGGGCTTTGGGGATATATGATCCAAAAGGCCATAGCCACAAGGAAATAGGTAGTTATTAAAGGTCCATTATTCCAGAGCACTGTGCTGGGGGAAGATGACTCAAAAGCAACTGTGGAGTAAAGGTGATAATTTCAGATTCTGAATTTGAATCCTGATTTTACCACTTCCTACTTGTCTGATGTAGAGAAGCTTCTTGATTTCTCTCTTCTTCCATGTCCTGATATGCCAAATTATAACTCTTTATGAGAATGCTGTAAGAAAAATGCCAAGTAAACCATAAAGTAGTATATAATTATAAGACACCATTCCTGCCTTTGTTTAGTTTAACACATACATCACTATCACACATCAATATAAGTGTATGAGAAAGATGTAAAACAAAGGATTAAGTAAAATCCAAGGATTGCCATTGTCATTGATGAGCAATTTGTATAGGAAGGAGGGTGGAGAAGATAAGACCCAATGGAATTGGGATAAGACTATTGGGACAAATGACTTACACATATCCAGATGCTCCCCAAAACAGAGCATACATTTAGATGAACACTGCATTCCCCCGTGTGACTTTGAGCAAATCATTTAATTTCTCTGGACCTCAGTTTCTTCATCTGAAAATGAAAGGATTATATTAGATGGCCTCTAATTTTCCCTTCAGATCAAAATCCAGGCTCCTGTGATCCTTAGTACACCACAGGTATTCACACATCCCAAGTATCCAGAGTTCTTCTGAAGGTTGTATGTCTTCTTCCCTCTTCTTCCTCTTGGTCCCAGTTGGCAAATCCTTTGCCCATTGATTTGATGGAACCCCAACAGAGCCAGCACATGGTCATCTGTTTGATTAGATTTATCTCTGTGAAATTTATGTTAATTAAGAAAATTATGAAGTTGATGAAAAACATCCAGAATGTTTTGTCTGGCAGTACCCAAGCTGGGCAGCATCTCCAAGAATTTCACACTGGTACCTTGTTCTCAAGAAACTAGGGTGGTATGGGGCAGGGATTATAAAAGCTAAGAAATGACTAGGAGTTGTGTGTGTGTGGATGTGTGGTTATAGAACTGTGCCTTTGATATGACAGCCCAATTGACTTAGTTGGAAACATGAAAGTTTCTTTGTTTGTGTCCTCTCTATCTTGCCCAGGCTAGAAGCATTGTAGACACTCATGGGTCTGGTCTCACTACTAATTAACACAGGAGTTTTAGTATGTCTCATTTCTAACCTGGCCCATTTTGTTCTTCTTTTGGAGGCTCCAAACTCCCAGAATGACTCACCATATTGGTTTGGGAACTGAGCTCAAGTGATCCACCAACCTTGGTCTCTCCAGTAACAGAATTCCTGGGCTTGTGCTCCTTCCCAAGACAGAGGCCACACAGCTGCCCTAGCTGAAATGAACTGGTATTCTCTGGTGGCAGTCAGGCCCATCTCCTCTAAAGAGAACTTTCCATGAAGGGATCTCCATTAGCCAGTTCCTCGTGGAATTCAGGAAGCTAAATTCTTCCCTGGCTCCACTCTGACCTAATTAGACCAAAGGGCAAATAAATGGTCTCAAGTTTAAAGTTAGAAGAATTCTACATTAAGGTTTCCTAGGATTAAGCTAAAATTTTAGGACTCCAAGCAAAAAAGTTCATAAAGGACTCACAATAACAATAAAAACAGTTTTTCATAAAGAAAGGAATGTTTTCCTCAAAATGTAGGGGCTAGTTTTGGAAGTGGGAGTTCTGCATATCTCTGCCAGGGCCTTTTCTTTCTTTAGCACTTGGTGTCCATATATCCACACCTTCCAACTGTGTTCTAGGACAGGGATATTAATAACTGTCAGCAGCTTATGCTTGACTTATCCTGTCATGGGTACAAAAAGCCAAAAGGATCCTGTTCCTTTTAACCCCTAGAGAGACAGATGGTAAATGCTCCAAACCCTTTACGAGGAATGAGACTCCATACCGTATAGGTTCTGATAGATGAATCTAAATGGCTTTGGGAAGCCACTGGATCACTTGTTTCTTTTAAAACCAGCAAATTGTTTTCTAGACAAAGAAATCTCATATATACACTTCTTATAAAAACCTTCAGTGTAAATAGAATGTCAAATATTCCTTTCTAATTTTGTAACTCTATGTTTCTATGTAAGATATACTATGTGGGTTAAATGTATCTGCCATTTTTGCTTTTTAGGATGCCGATAAATTAAAAAAAAAATAAAACCCTTACTTCCTGTCTTAGAATCAATTCTATGTATTGGTTCTAAGGCAGAAGAGTGGTAAGGGCTAGATAGACAGTGAGGGTGAAATGATTTGCCCAAGGTCACACAACTAAGAAGTGTCTGAGGTCAAATTTGAACCTAGGACCTCCCATCTCTGGGCCACTGAACCACCAGCTACCCCAGACACTGATACATTTTTTATGTTTTATTTTTTAAAATAGTCTAAGAGTAGATATATTATCATAACATCTAGCATTTATATAGCACTTTAAGGTTTACAAAACACTTTACAAATAATATCTCATTTTATTCTCATGACAGCCCTGGAAGGTAGATGCCATTATTATCATTCCCATTTTGTTGATAAGAAAAATGAGGTATATAGAAGTTAAGTGACCTGCCTGGGGCCACACAGCTAGTAAGGGCCTGAACCTAGAATTGAATTCAGGTCTTCCTAGGTCCAGTGCTCTATCCATTCTATTGCCTCTACATTTTCCTATACTCTTGAGTATAAAAACTGGTCTTCTCACTGTTCTTTACATGATCTTCCATCTTCCATTTCTGTGTCCTTGCCCTGGCTGTCCCCCACACATTGACGGTAGTTCTCCCTCACTTCTGACTCTTGGAATCACTGCTATGTGCCAGGCACTGTGTTAATCACTGGGCCTTCAAATAGACAAAGAGGGACAATCCCTGTTCTAAAGAAGTTCACACTGTAACTGAGGGAGATGGCTAAGAACTAAGTTCAATAGTAGGGTCCAAAGAAAGGCCTACAGGAGTGGCAGAGCATCAGATGTTAGGACCCAGGGGTCTTTACACTATGCTCGTAGGCTGGGTGTCAGTGTTGGTGGGAGTGTTGTATTGTAGGGTGTAAATTTAGGGCAGATGATAAGGCTGGCTTCATGCCAGCTTCACCTCCTACATGAGGCCTTTTTTGTTCATCCCAGCTGCATGTGCATTCCCCTTAAATTACCTTGAATTTTTATCTTATATAGATTTTACACATATCCTTATTTTACATATACTTACCATTGTACTATAGCCAGAGTTCTTTATCTGGGGTCCATGAACTTGTTTTTAAAAATATCTTGATAACTGGTATATGTTTCAACAGACTGTCAAATATATTTCGAAAGGTTTCATCACAATTTGGTTTCCTGTGTAATCCTATATATTTTGTTTTATTCATTTAAAAACATTGTTTTGAGAAGGGGCTTTTATGCCCCTGCTTGCAGGAGTGCTAGGTCTTTTGATCAGCTTTCTCTTTCCTTGGGCAAATAGAGATAGACATGATCAAATCCACTGTGGACAAGAGAAGGTCTGAGGGATCCAGCCTCAATCTGATTTATGCTCTACAAGTTCTATTTAGGATTTTCTTCTTTTTAATGTTTTCAATTATTATCTTTTAAAACCTTTACCTTCTATCTTAGAACCAATACAACGTATTGGTTCTTAAAACCAATGTTCTAATTCCCACTGCCTAGCTCTTACCCTTCTGTCCCAGGGTCACACAGCTAGGAAGTGTCTGAGGCCACATTTGAACCTAGGACCTCTCTTCTCTAGGCCTGGCATTCAATCCACTGATACACCTAGTTGCCCCAGATTTGCTTCTTAAGGAAAAGATTCTTCTAGTTTCTCTGTGGATCTTCTCAAAAGCCTTTCTCATATTTCCATCCCTGGTTTTCCTTCTTAACTGTCATTTACTGTTACCTTAGATTTTGAACCTCCTTGGCCTCAGTTTCATCATCTCTAAGATGGTAGTAATAAAAACAACCTCCCTGTACATTCCATAGGATTGTTGTTATAGTGCATGTAAAAGGTTTTGTAGACTATAAAGTACTAAAATACTATATAAATCAGAGGTATTTTGGAAAACAGAAGAAAAACAGGAAATACGATTCTTGAGCATTCCTGGCAGGACTATTTCTGCAATGCCTCTCTTCCCTCGCTAGGCTTCAGTTTCCCAGGAAGATAAACCAGTGTGGTTTTCCCATCCCTACTGGGGAAAAAAAAAGGACAAATACAAGGATAACAACAATGATTTGGGGACATTCTAGACCCGAGATTTCAGTATAAGGAACTTAAAGTAAGGAATCTCTTCTCTTTGCAGCAGATCCATAATTGTCCTGAACTTTATGGTCAATGCATATCTGGGGACAGGGAGAAATTAAGTGACTTGCCCAGACTCAGCTTGATGTGGCTGAACTAAGCCCAGATCACTCCAACTTTTCCCAAGTCAGATTACATCTTAATAATAACAGCCATAGTGACATCATTTCAGTAATGTAATGTTTTCAACCTAAAGTAGTATGGGCAAAGTTATCTACTCCATAATCTTATTTGATCCTCCCAACTTGGCAAATATCATTATCTCTGTTTTATAGATGAAGAAACTGAGGCTGGAAAGGAACTTGCCTAAAGATCACATGGAAAACATTTTTCCTTTCTTTGTGTTTAATCCTCTCATGATTTTATTTCAGAGGTTTGAAGAAACTCCCAATTGTTTTCTCAAGTTAAAAAGAACTGAATTGTTGGCCATTTGGGGCCGTTGTGTATGTATGTGTGTTTCATTCCAACACACACACAAAGCGTGCTTTATAGTTAAGGAAATTAGCTTTCATTGTACAAAAAATCCACAAACATCTTATTAGGACATTTATGTACTAATGAGGGATAATCAGTGTGCTTTCAAACCCTGCCTAGAGTGGAGATAAACACTATTTAATGAAGGACTATAGCTAGACTCCAGCATGAAGTGAGCCTTCCTGATTCTTGCAAATTTCCCAGTTTTATGCAACCAACATTTCAGCTACTGTGTAGAGAACCCTAGACTCTAGAGCCTGAGGTTGTCTAGGAATCTACCTTAGTCCCATCAAATAAGCAGGGTCCTATTCACTCTCAGGCCCAAGAGGAACACAAAGCTAAGATGGACTCTATTCATGCCTTGACCACTTCATTCAGGTAAGGGCAGTTATCCTAGTGGATAGAGAAATGGGTGTGGAGTCAGGAAGTTGGTGTTGAGTTGTTTCAGTTGTGTCCTTCTCTCTCTAGCAAATTTTACAGATGAAGAACTAAGGTAAAGAAGATTAAGTGACCTCAATGGGTCACATAGCTACTAAGTGTCTGAGGCTGGATTTGAAATTTGGGTCTTCCTGATTCCAAGCCTCAAAAACTAGACTTGTAATTTCTGGGCAAATCATTTAACATCTGTTTGTCTCAGTTTTCTCAACTGTAAAATGTGGATCATAATAGCACTTACCCTCAGGGTTGTGAGATCAAATGAGAATAATCATAAAATGCTTAGCATAGTGCCTGGTGCATTAGGATGGCCTATCTAAATGTTAGCTCTTATTATTCATTCAATGACATTTATTAAATGTCTTCTCTTTGCAACATTCTGTTCCAGAAGTGTCAAACACAAAAGGTCCAAACCAAATTTTAGGAAATATTTAAGAAAATAAGTACATATCCAGTAGAACATAGATAATGTTAGTATGTAGTTTTCTAAGTCAATACGAATCCAAGGGGATCCTTAAGTATAGTTTAGGAGTAGCCTCAGCTTCTATTTTAATTTGACACCACTGTCTTGAATCAAGTACTGAAATGATTTGCCAAGAATGGCAAGAATCCATCATAACCCGACCCAGCTGTAGGTAGGGCACCATGGAGAACCGAATTGGCAGCTTCACTAATATGGGGAATGAGGTGAATGAGAGTCATGTGACTTGAGGAGATTGTTCATTACTGGCTAATAAATAGATAAAGGTGAGAAAGACTTTTCGAATGGTTTAGAGGAGAAAACATTTCCATGCTCTTAGCTGAGATCTCAAAGTCACTCCACCTCTCATATATAACCAGTTTATTGGTACTCAAAACTTTCTTGGTTGAGGAAAATGGAAATTTCATATTTTGGATAAAGGAAAGGGTTGGTATGACCCATGCAAACTTGTCACAAGAGACAGGGCCCAGGTAGGTCACAGGGATACCTGGAGTCAAGGATAGGGAGGGACCAAGTCATACCTAGAGAAGTTTCCCAACTTGGACATTTTGTTTCAGACACCATGGTACAGTGGGTAAAGGGAGCAGAAGGCAGGAGACACTTTTAGCCTTAGCTACTCCCTACCTGTTAATTCATGGGCAAGTCCCCTAATCTCTTATAGCCTCCATTTCTATATTTGTAAAATCAGAGCTTTAGCACTGGAAGGAACCTGAGAGGCCATTTAGTCCAATCTCTTCACTTTATAAAAGAGTAAACTGAGGCCCAGTAGTGCAGTGGATAGAGTATCAGGCCTAAAGAGAGTTAGACTTGTCTTGAGTTTGAATCTGTCCTCAGGCACATACTATCTGTATCACCCTGGGCAAGTCACTCAACCTTGTTTGCCTCAGTTTCCTCATCTGTAAAATGAGCCAGAGAAGGATATGGCAAACCACTCCAGTCAGTAACTTTGCCAAGAAAATCCCATTGGGGTCATGAAGAGTTGGGCATAAGTGAAATGACTGAACAATAAAAACTAAAGCCCAGAAAGGTGACTTGGTCCAGGTTGCAAAGCTAGTAGGTGAAGGGCTGAAGTTTTTCTTACTCACCTCCATGTGATATAGCAAGGAACATGCTTTGTAGACCTTCAAAGTGCTATAGAAATGAGTTAATCTTTATTATTTCAACCCTTCCATGACTACAGATTGGAACTTGGTGCTTATAAATTACATGAATAGTTATTACAGAATTGGAGCATTTAATATGATTTACCCCAAAATGCTATGATGTAGGTTCAGTCACTAAAAAAAATATGCCTAGCATGGTTCCTTACACATAGTAGAGGCTTAATAACTATTTCAGGATTTGATTTAAGGGAGCTCAAGAGAATGTCAGATTTCACACTGGACTTGAAGGTGATTTAGAATTGAGCTTCCAGGGTATAGTCAATGCTTTGTAACTCCGGGGACCTTGTTTGCATGGAGAAAGTTAAATGGTATCCAAAATGACCCTGGGAAGAAGAAATTAAGGTCAATATTAAGCAAGTATTACTCCCCATAAATCAATGCTGAGCTTATCCACCTGAGACCGGAAGGTGAAGAGTTTTCAAATAACTTTTCTTTCTTTTTGAAGGAAGCCACCAACAATGCAGAGCGACTCGAGGATGATCAAAGACGAAGATGTATGTTTTAGCATGAGCATGAAGAGAGCTCCCCACTTCCCCCATTGCCTACAGTTGGGAGCACCGAGGATGAAATCTCACCAGAGACAACTCTTCCCAGAAGAATACAGGGGGCCCTTTTCCCAGTTTCGGTACGAACCTCCGTCAGGAGACCTGGATGGATTCCCAGGAATCTTAGAAGGAGGCGGGTCTCGGAAACGGAAGAGCATGCCCACCAAGATGCCATATAGCCACCCTCCAGCCAATGCCACAACTTCCCATCAATCCGACAAGGATAAAAGACCCGGGTCACCCAGCCTACCGTTGCTCTTCCAGCAGCCCCCACCGCCCAAATACGACGCCCAGATGATCGACCTCTGTAACATAGGTTTCCAGTTCTATCGAACCCTAGAACACTTGGGGGCCAAACCTATCAAGCAAGAGCCCATCAAACCCAGCACCATGTGGTCCCATCCTCCTCCCCCCCCATTCCTATCGACACCTTACCCCTACTACCCCAAAGTCCACCCAGGCCTGGTGTTCCCTTTCTTCATGCCTCCCCCGGGCTTCCCCTACGGCCGGCATCCCTTCCAGGCCAAACGTCCGGCACAGCCACCGATGCCCCCCAAAGCCGAGATGCAGGACGGTGAGGAGAGCAAGCAGAAGGTGGAGCGGGTGGATGTCAACATCCAGATCGATGACAGCTACTACGTGGATGTGGGAGGAGAGCAGAAGCGCTGGCAGTGCCCCATGTGTGAGAAGTCCTACACCTCCAAGTACAACCTGGTCACTCACATCCTGGGCCACAGTGGCATCAAGCCCCACGCCTGCACCCGCTGTGGGAAACTCTTCAAGCAGCTCAGCCACCTGCACACCCACATGCTGACCCACCAGGGGACCCGCCCCCACAAGTGCCAGGTGTGCCACAAGGCCTTCACGCAGACCAGCCACCTGAAGAGGCACATGATGCAGCACAGTGACGTGAAGCCTTACAACTGCAGGATCTGCGGCCGCGGCTTCGCCTATCCCAGCGAACTCAAGGCCCACGAGTCCAAGCACGAGAGCGGGAGAGAGAATATCTGTGTGGAGTGCGGCCTTGATTTCCCCACCCTGGCCCAGCTGAAGAGGCACCTCACCACTCACCGGGGCCCCATCCAGTACAATTGCACCGAGTGTGACAAGACTTTCCAGTACCCCAGTCAGCTCCAGAACCACATGATGAAGCACCAGGACATCCGGCCCTACATCTGCTCTGAGTGTGGCATGGAGTTTGTGCAGCCCCATCACCTCAAGCAGCATTCCCTAACCCACAAGGTAAGCGAGGCAGGGCAGGGAGCTAGGGAAAATTTGAGCAAAGAAAGGCTTTTTTTTTTAAATCTGTTTTTTAAAAAATTTACTTATTTATTTATTTAATTTAAATTATTTTTTTCCCATGGCTACATGATTCATATTCTTTCCCTCCCCTCCTCCCTCCCACTTCCCATAGCCAGCAAACAATTCCACTGTGTTTTACACGTAGTATCATGGATAAAAAAAAATCTGTTTTTTCAATGAAGAAAAATTTGTTTTCTCCTCTTCCTGCTTCACCTACTTAAGAAAGTAAAACAAATATGCATATAAAACAAATTATTGCTTTGTCCAAACAAAAAAAAATTAATACATGTTCCCTTTTGCATCTTTTTTTCTTTCTTTTCTTTTGTCAGTCATTTCATTGCACCATTGCACCTCTTTTTCAAGAGATGGATAGTGTAAAAGTGAAATTTGGGAAATGCCATCTAAAAGTATATATATATTTTCTATGGACATGTGGGAGACTTTGAAACTACATTTCCCATGATTCCTCATGGTAGACAGGAAGTGGGATGATGTAAGAGAAGGGATATAGACTCCTGTAGTGACTTTGAACTTCCTCTTTAGCTACTGGGCGCAGGATTAGAGGGGAGGTAATTATGGCTGAAGCGGCAGTTTTGAATTCTTACATGCGCGTGGTCTAATGATTTATCGCTATCAGCTTTAATTAAAATACTAATTTCTATATTTATATCAGTCTTTATTATTTTTAATCTTAACAATAGCATAGTCCAACCTTGGCCTGGCAGCCAAGGAAATAAGAAGTCCAGATTTGTATTAAATTCAAGGATCTTGAGATAAGGGCAGAGAGCTCTGTTTCTTCCTTACCTATAGCATAGTCCTTGCTGTATACATCACCCGTCCACAGAAATTAGAAAAGATATAGGATACCAGAGAGAGAGCTAAATGCTACTCTGAAGCCATCTAGTCAACATAAACATTCCTTTTATTCTTTTATTTTTGACTAGGTCTCCCCATTTTGCCCACGCTGGAAATGGAGCATCCATTCTTTTTTTTTAAATTTTGAATATTTCCCCCTAGTTACATATTTCATGTTCTTTCCCTCTCCCCCTAATCTCCCCTTAGCTGATGCACAATTCCACTGGGTTTTACATGTATCAGAGATCAGGACGTAATTCCATATTATTGATATTTGGACTAGAGTTATCATATAGTGTCTACATCCCCAATAATATGCCCATCAGCCCATGTGTTCAAGCAGTTGTTTTTCTTCTGTGTCTCTCCTCCCATAGTTCTTCCTCTGAGTGTGGCTAGTTTTCTTTCTCATAAGTCCCTCAGCCTTGCTCTGGATCCTTGCATTGTGGAGCATCCATTCTTAAGTCAAATCCCACCACTGATCAATTCAGAAGGCTTTGATCTGCTCCATATCAGATGTGGGCTGGTTCGCTCCTCCTCAGGCAGTTAGATGCTCTTCTCTTGTTGAGGTCTCAACATAGCAGTTGTAAAAGCAAATAGCTTAGCCCCACTATAGCTCAGCACTCCCTAGCTCAAGCTATTCACTGTCCTCAATCTCCCTAGCTGCTCTTGTTCATTTATAGATGGGGAAATTGAGACCCAATGAGGTGAGTGACTTGCCCAAAGTTCCTCAAATAGGTACTATGACAGAAACTGGACCTCAGAGCTGGAAATGTCCTTAGACTTCAATTAGTCTAACCCATCCATTTTACAGATGAGGAAAGAAAGTCCCAGAGAGGCAAACAGCATGCCCAAGGTCATAGCACTGGCAAGTGAACAGTCTGGGACTAGAACCTATGTCTCCTAACTCCTCATCTCCTGGACTGAACCTCCCTGACCCTGATCCACTTCTCTGGATGCCTGTTTTCTGGTGCAAAAGACAAGAACACCAAACAAGAGTCTTGGTCTGGGTAATTCCTTATTGCTAGGTCCCCAGGCACTTTCTCACTTCTCTCTGGAGTGAAGTAGACTCCCCTTCCTTCTCTTTTGTAGGAGAGGGCTGAATCCCCTTGAAGCCCCACTGAAAACCGCCTGTGGTTCCCCAGACTTAAGCTCTGTCCACTCTCGGTCCTATATTCAATACTAACTCAACGCTGTCTTCTCACAACAGGTGACCTGGAAGTTTCAGGGCAGAGAAGGTGCTTGAGAACTTTTTTTTCTCAGTCTTTGGTTTGCTTTTGTTTTTTTCTTATCCTCAGTCTCATAGCAAACAGAGGCACGGAAAGAGAAACGATTGCCATCATAGTTGAGTTTGACCCCAAACTCTAAATCCATTTGGGTTGAACTAAACCCCGGCCCAAATGGCCCAACTGAAATCTCACCTGAACTGGGTGACTTTGTTCTGTTTTGAGCTCTCGAGAGGGCAGTTTAGCCTCCTCCCACCCTTTTGACCTCAGCTGACTTTTTTGAAGCCAGCCTCCTCTCCTAAGCCAGAATCTCAAAAACATCCTTTAATACTACAGGGTCAAGGGAGGCCCCTGCCTGACCAAGATAAAATTTCTGCCCTACTAGAATGGGTTCCATTTGAAAGGCCTGCACAAAATCCAACTCCCTTTCTGGGTCCTCAAGGAGTAGCCGCTTTGTGAGTTTTGTACAAACAGTTTCTGCCCTAGAGTCTATTAACAAAAAGCACCTGTGGATATCTTCCAGGGAGACAGGGTCTTGCCAAATCCAGGAACTGGAGACAAAGGGCCTAAATTAAGACTGAGAGACGAGATGAATAGCTCATTTCAGGAGACCCAAAACGGTCTGAAAAGGAGCTGATGGGGAGTTTCTAAAATCCTTTTAAAAAGGAGTTCAAGATATCTGGGAGGAGGAGAAAGGAGGAACAACAACAACAAAAAAGACCAGATGGGACAAACTGGCCATAGCCATAGTAAAAATCTCATTTGATTTAGGAATCTAAATGCATTTAAATGATGAAAAAAATTTTAATTGAATAAAATCTACTTTTCCATGCTTGTTTCAGAACTGTCTGAATACTCAATAAAAAGCTTCCCTCCTTCCCACTTTGTACCTGCCTCAGATGCCCCTGGCAGTCTCTGAAGGCTTCCACTCCCAGCAATCATTTTGGGCCTAAAGGGGACACAGCAATCAATCTCCTTTACTCCTTGTTTCCAAAATTGTGTATTCTTGTGTAGGAAGGTTCACATGTGATTTTCATTTCAGAACCAAAATATTGATATATTTTATTGGTTAATCCTAAAAATAAGCAACAATATATACCTCTAAGATCAACAGATAGACCCCTCTGGTGCCAGGATGATCTAGCGAGTCCCTGGGGCTCACACTTGCATGCCTGGGGCCTATGAACAGTGTCTCAACTCTGCCTTGCTGGAAAAAGCTCAGAACTGAGAGTTTCTGCTTAGGCCTTAATCTTCAACATAGGCAGAAAGGAGGCCATTTATGAATAGGGCGGCTCATCTAGAGATTGTCATAGGATTTCGAGGTCCAGGATACAGTTTGTTAGAAATCTAGATTAATCTGCTCATTTTATAGATGAGAAAACAAGCCTAGAATGAGGGAAGTGATTTGTCCAAGGTCACCCAGGGAAGGTTTTAAATAGCAGAGCTTGGTTGAGAACCTAGATTTTCAGATTCCCACTTGCCAGTCCTCTTTCTACTGGGCCATTCTTAGCAAATGCAGGAAGAGCTGTCTTTAAGTTTTGCTTCAGAGACCAAGGGTCACCTTGGGCAAGTCACCTATAGCTACACCTCTCTGAACCTCAGTTTTCTTATCTGTAAAAAGGAGATAATGATAACTCCTACTTCACAGGGTTGTTGTGAAATTCATAGGTGATCTCATATATAAAATTATTTGCAAACTTAAAAGATTGTGTAAACATGAGGGGTTGGAATTTTAGTATATAACTATACAGAAAATCTAAAACGAAGTTGGGTTTTAATATATAAATAAGGGGATTGGCCACATGATCTTTAAGGTTATTTTCACCTTTATTTCCTTTTAAATTGGAGTTTAAAAATGAAAATGAATTTTAAAACCTAACGCTTTAAATTACTTTCAGTGAGTTGAAGCCAGAATGTGCTGGTAAATGATTAACAACTAGCTTTCCAACTAAAATAGATAGATAGATAGATAGATAGATAGATAGATAGATAGATAGATAGATATAGGTAAGTAGGTACATAGGTAGGGCTCTCAATAAATAAAGAGAAAAGAAATTGTTCAAGAATATAAAGAAAATATATAGCTATATCTATATTTATCTATAGCCCACAACTGACTTTTAAGTTTAATCTGCATTATTAACATTTTCCTCTTCACTTTCTTAAATCTTAGAATTTAAGAAAACATTAAATAAAGCCCTAATTTGTAGCCTTTGCTTATTTCTAAGGTTTTAAATGTTCGCACTGAAAATTTAATATCAGCTCTAGTGCCAGCTGGCTCTGGCACCCCCTGGTAAAACAGAAATGTACTTATATTTGTTATGTAATTTTTAAAACCCATTTTCTGAATATTCGATAAAAGACTTTCCACTCCAAATTAGATTTGTTACTAAAATTGTATTTTTATTAACAAAATGGAAAGGGTTACTTTTTTATATTTCTTACAGCTCTAAGTTCTTATGACACTGTAAGCATGGTTTTTGTAGATGAATTGGCTTCTGCATTTGGTTTTAACAGATATCTATCCACCCCCTTATTGTTTTCCTGGATTATTTCTCTTAGTCATCCTGAGCAGTGGTATTTTCTTATCTTAGCCATCCTAAAGAGGAAATGCAGTCATTGGTAGTAATAATAGTAATAGTAATAATACTAACAGCAACACACATTTAAATAGGTTTAAAAATTTTAATTTTAATTTTAATTTAAAAATTTAAGGTTTGAAAATCACTACATATATTAACTGATTTATTTCCCACAACAATCCCTTGAGGTAGGTGCTATTACTATGTCCGTTTTATAGATAAATGAAGAATTTGAGGAATAGGTAAAAGAAACTGAGGAACAGAGAGATTAAGTGATTTGCCTAGGGGTCGCACACCTAGGGAACATCTGAGACATTATTTGAACTCCAAGTCCTTTGCTATAGCCATTTCCCCATCCAGCCAGTTATATACTTTCTATAAGCCTCTATAGAAAGTAAATGGCAAGGGTCAGGTAGGTGATTCAGGGTGTAGAGAACCAGGCCTGGAGATGGGAGGACCTGGGTTCAAATCTGTTCTCAGACACTGCCTAGTAATGTGACCCTGGGCAAGTCACTTAACCCCAATTGCCTATTCCTTATTGTTCTTCTGCCTTGGAACTGATTCTTGGTATGGATTCTAGGATAGAAGATAAGGGTTTAAAAAATAAGTAAATGATAGACATGAGTTTGGAATTTAAATCTTTCAAACTACCCTGGTCCTGCATAAGTAATTCATTACAATTAACAATATATTGTTGCAATATTAGGACTTAAAGAATGGACCTATAATTCACCAATCAATTAACCAACCAATGAGTTTTTATTAAGCACCTACTATGGAGCAGATGCTATGCTACAAAGAGAAAAATGAAAAAAAAAATTGCCTTCAAAGAGCTTACATTCATAGGGCTTACAAACATTTGAAATTCTGTCGTTTTAAAAAAAGCTTTTCCTCTCAGTTTTAGTTTCCAAGATTTATAATGGGTCAAGGTCTCTCTAAAAATCCTTTTTTTTTTTTCTGAGACTGATGACTAGCTGGGGTTAGCTAATGGCCAAACCCCAGTTATGAATCCCAGGAAATGTTCTCAGTTGAGAGCATCATTACTTAAGCATTCAAGCACTTCTCAAAAAACAATGAAACAAGAACAACTCCTTCTGTACTTTTTTCTAATCCCAGAGGGTGATCCCCCTCCTTGCCAATTCTCTTTAGAAATGAGCAGCCTGTCTCCTTGGGAGCTTTGGAGTCATGTCCCACACTACATACAGTGACTGAGGTCTGAAAGTTCAAAAGGCAAGGCGACTGTCCATTTATTAGGGGGCAGCTGGGTAGCTCAGTGGATTGAGAGTAGGGCTTAGAGGTAGGAGGTCCTAGGTTCAAATCTGGCCTCAGACACTTCCCAGCTGTGTGACCCTGGGCAAGTCACTTGACCCCATTGCCCACCCTTACCATTCTTCCACCTAGGAGCCAATACACAGAAGATAAGGGTTTAAAATTAAAAAAAAAAAGAAAAGAAATATTTATTAAATGAAAGCTGTTCACAAAGCATCAGCCTGATCAATGACGGATCTGTAGAGATAAATAAGGCACTAGAGTCACCCTCAAGGAGTTTATAATCTGAACAGTCTAGAAGTAGAGTTAAATAAGGAAGGAACTGTGGTTTCATTAATTTGGGTAACTCCCTCCACCTCCAGTGAGCAGCTCAAGTTTAGAGATGTTTAAAATATAAATCCTGGGGGGGGGGGGCAGCTAGGTGGCTCAGTGCAGTGAGAGCCAGAATTAGAGAAGGAAGGTGTGCTGGATTTAATTCTGGCCTCAAATACTTCTGAAGTGTGATCCTGGGCAAGTCACTTAACCCTCCTTGCTTTAGGGCTCTTCTCTGCCTTGGAACCAATAGAGAATATTGATTCCAAGTCAGAAGAGAAAGGTTTACAAAATAAATCCCAGTGAAATCAGACTGGTTTGAAAAACGACAACAAAATCAATGGCTTTTCTTCTCCTCTGATAGTCTTTCTCACTGAGATTTCCCAGAAAAAAAGTCGTCTACTACAATCTGTGCTCCTTTAGCAGGAAAAGGGTGGAGCGGTCGGGGTAACAGACAAGGCAATTTACCTACTAAGTCCCGGAACAAGCGGCACCTGCTAACCGCCCTATTTCCTGCCCCTTGTCTCCTTGTAGGGCGTAAAGGAGCACAAATGTGGCATCTGCGGGCGGGAGTTCACCCTGCTGGCCAACATGAAGAGGCACGTGCTGATCCACACCAACATCAGGGCTTACCAGTGTCACCTGTGCTTCAAGAGTTTCGTGCAGAAGCAGACACTGAAGGCGCACATGATTGTGCACTCCGACGTCAAGCCTTTTAAATGCAAGGTCAGGCGCACCTGGGGGAGGCAGAGGGCGAAGGGAGGCTGAGAGCATCGCTTTCTGTGGGAGGAAGCAAAGGGGTCGTGGAGTCTTGTACCTAAGGAAAAAGAGGCCTTCCTCAGCCTTGGGGGTACTAGAAGAGGAAGCATGGAATTAGGAAGAGCAGTTGGGCGCTAGGGGGGTGGTGGGGGGGAATGATAGACCTTAAAAGTGTGGCCAACCATTTCTTCATGGCACAGCCCGGAAGCATTTAAACGTCTCGCGCCAAATCTCTTACAAAATTAGGGGCAAAGCTGGAACCATCTTTCCCTTTGAGGTGTGAATATGCAAGCAGTAACAGCCCTGCATCATCTTCCCTGTGTAATCTCAAGCACAAGGTTGTCCCAGGTCAGTTAGGGTCCAAGGGACTTTGCAAAATGGGGACCATAATACTTGCCTTGATTACCTCAGAGGATTGTTGTGAAGAAAGGATGCTGGAAATCACAAACTAATCAATCAGCAAGGTTAGGCACCTTTTCTATATTTAGGACACTTAGATATTTATATTTTTGTGTAAAAATAACATATTTTTATAACATAAATACATATTTATAAGTACATAAAATGTAAATACATATTTACAATATGCAAATATAATTTATTATATTTTAAATATATAAAAACAAATAAAACAAATAGAAACAATATAAAATAGAAATATATTACTTGCAAAATATATAAATATTTTTCTATATAATTGATTTAAATATACAAATGCATAAATATATGTTTATAGTATAACCATATAAAATATAAACATGATTTTTATATTTGCAATATAAAAATGAATTGTTATAAAACAAATATAAATAATATAAAATAAATAAAATATAAACGTATTTTATATATGTAATATATGTAAATAATATATGTAATAAATATACAGTGATCCCTCGCCTATCATGGGAGTTACCTTTGGAAAACTCCCTGCAATAGGTGAAAATCCACAAAGTAGCAGTTATATTTCTTTTGTTTTTTATATATATTTTAAGGCTTTATAAATCCTTCCCACTCTCCTATAAACCTTTTCTACACTCTTATTAACCTTTCTCACACTGTTATAAACACTGAGCCAATTAGCGCCTAGGATACAGAACACAGTGCTATGGTTGGTTGCCTTTCATTCCATCAGCCAATAGCGTGCTGTGTACAACTTGGCAAACTTGTGCAAGTGGTAGTGGCACACTGCATTTCCATTGTTACAGTACAGTATTCATCCACAAAATCCTGAAATAGAGCAAAAATTCCACAATACAGAATTTTATATATATATATTTAAACTTGCAATACAGTGAAGTCACAATAAGTGAACTGAGATACAGTGAGGAATTACTGTATATTTATATATGGCTAGCATAAATATATAAATACATTCTTATAACTTAACTATATAATATATAAATATGATTTTTTCTACTTATAATATAAAAATAAGTTATCATGAAATACATATAAATATAAGATAAATATATTTATATATGATACATTTATTTTAATATGTGTATGCATATGCAATATATATGCATATATGTAACAATATAAATATATTTACATATAACAAACTATATCTGTATATAATAAATATATGAATGTATCTATATAAGAATACATGGTCTATAAATATAATAAATATAATCTTTAAATATATTTTAACATAAATATACAAATAATACAAATAATATATAATTATATAAAATAAGTTTATCTAAAAATAAATGTATATATCTATATTTAGTTATAGTGGATAGAGTACTGGGCCTGCAGCCAGGAAAACTCATCTTCCTGAGTTCAAATCTTGCCTTAGACATTTACTAGCTGCATAACCCTGGGCAAGTCGCTTAACTCTGTGGGCCTCAGTTTCCTCATTTGGAAAATGTGCTGGAAAAGGGAATGGGAAACCATTCCAGTATTTCTGTCAAGAAAACCCGGAAAGGGATCACAAAGAATCAAACACAACTGGAAAATAACTGAATAAAAATCTCTATGTTCAGATACTATGTTAGGTGCTAGGGACACAAAGGTCCAAAATGAAGGCTGTTCTTCCCTTAAGGAATTCTATCTCTAGCTCTATTTTTTTTCTCTCTCTCAGTTGGTTGTATATATGTTACCTCTCATAATAGAATGTAAACTCCTTAAGTTTATATATGGACACATGTATACATTGTCATATATATTGTACATAACTATATGCTATATAAAAACAAATAGCACATAGTATATGTGTGTGTATGAGCATATTTATATATAACATGATTAAGTGCCATGTACATACATTTGCAATATGAGGAAGTTATTACAAAGCATTGAAAAGTTAATTTTAATGATGATAATAAAACGTATTCTTATTTCAACGCAGCAGCAGATCACAGTACATGTGAGCTAGAGAAAGGGGTCCCAGAGCTTAAGGAGGATTAAGCACTAGATCTGAGGGGAAAGAAGAAGGTTTTTATCAAAATGTGGGATTGAAAAGGATGAAGACAGCAGGGTGGAAGACTCTTGTTAGGGATTAGAAAAACTGGATTGACCCCTTTTATGTTCTACTGAATTTTGTTGTTCGGTGGTTTCTGTTACGTCCAATTCTTTGTCATCTCATCTGGGGTTTTCTTGGCAAAGATACTGGCATGGCTGATGAGTAGAAGAATGTTCCTGACTCTGGGCCAGGCACTCTAGCCACTGTGCCATCTGACTACCCACCTAGCTGAGTCTCTGAAAAGCTCGTTCCACTGAATGGGGCTGGGGGGGCGGGTTCCTAAATGACAGCTGTGTTGATCTTCCCTCACCCCTAATGCTTAGTTCCCTCTAACTGCTCCAGGTCTTAGACTTGAACACCCTCCTCAGCCCTGTCTTCTGGCATGGCAGCACTTGCTCTCTAATGACCTCCCACCACTACCACCCCCACCCCCCAAACCCTCATTATTCTAATGACCTCAGGGTCTTTACTTTTTTTTTTTTATCACAAATTACTATCTATTAGGTGAAACTTTCATCAGTCTAAGGTGCTATGCCCCTTGCAAGGGAGATGAGGGCAGTGAGATAGGACTGGTATTCATGTATTCAGCAAGGATTTATTAAGCCTACTATGGGCAGGGCAAGTGTATGCTGAATATTGGTGGAAGAGAAAAAGTTTAGATATGGCACATCGTCTGCCCTCATGGCGTTTCCATTCTAGTGAAGGGGTAAGGCCCATACACAGATAATTGCAATACCCCACATAATATAATAGATTTAATAGAAAGCTATAAAACTGGGTGCTACAAAAATTTTTTGAATGGGAAGGTGGTGACCAACTGAGGGATCAGAGAAAGCTTCATGATATGGTTGGACTCTTATGGGTGGATAGTAATTCAAAATTAAAAAGAGAGGGAATGAGGCAGTTCTTGACCTAGGGAAAAGTGTAAGCAAAGCCAGAGAGCTAGGAGAGGGCAGAGAGTTCTTACTTGATTAGCTCGTGGACCAGTAGTATCAGACTCAAATAGAAACAGATCCTTGTGGGCTACATATTGATTTAGAAAACCACAGATTAACATTATGTTGTATTTTTATTTATTTTGTTAAACATTTCTCAATTATATTTTTAATCCGGTTCTGATCATACTAGGGAGTTCTGGGTGAATATGTATGTATGTATATGTGTATACATATATACACGCACACCTCTGGTATAGAATATGAAAAATGGAATAATATTTGATAAGTTTGGAAAGATGATTGATCATAGAAGAGTTTGAATTATATTTTAGGACCAATAGAAAGCCACTGAAAGTGGCTTTTTTTAAGTACAAGAAAGACATTGAAAGTCTAGGCTGTACTATTGAAAATGTTGCCTGACAAGGCATAACATAAGAAGAAATATTCTAGCAGTAGTTATAGCATGTGTGTGTATGTATGTTTACATGTATGTGTATATTTGGGGGGAGTTAATAGCTGTTTGAGTTGGTGTTGGGATATCTATATAAATGGAGGTGTAGAACTAAAGGTCAGAGAAAGCAATCCAGTTTGTAAGGACAGATTTGGAAGTCTTCTTCCTAGTCATGGTAGCTGAGGCCATGAGAATAAAATGAGATTACTAAGAGAGTCTAAAGAAAAAAGTTCAAGGAGAGAACCTTGAGGAACACCCTCATTAAAGAGTCAGAAAGAAGCTGAAGAATTGGCACAGAAAACAGAAATAGAGAAGACGATGTATTTGAAGTAAAAGGAAGAGAAAGTATTGAACAGGAAGAAATAGTGGTGTCAAAAGCTACAGAGAAGTCAAGGAAGATGAAGAGGGAAAGGGGCTATTTTTTTTTAGTTATTATTGATATTATTTAGTCATCTCCAACTCTTTGAGACCCCATTTGGGGTTTTTATGACAAAGAAACTAAAGTGATTTGCCATTTTCCTCTCCATCTCATTTTACAAATGAGTAAATTGAGTCAAGCATTGTTAAGTGACTTGCCCAGTGTCTGAGGCTAGATTTGACTCAGGAAGATGAGTCTTCCTGATTCCAGACCTGGCACTCTATCCACTGTGTCACCTGACTGTCCTTATATTTTCATTAGGGGTTCTCACTGGTGACTTTTGAGAGGGGGGGGAAAGATTTTCTGGAATGATAAGAGCAGGAACCGGATTGTAAAATGTTGAGGAATGAGTAGTGAGGAAGTAGAGGCACTGAAGAAGACAAGAAAATTAGGATGTTAGCTCGATGGGCCCAAATGAAGGCTTTTTAAAAAAATGGCTTGGAGACATCTAGTGTGTTGTAGGCAGGTAGCAAGTAGTCAGTAAAGAGAGAATGTAAGCTGCAAGGTTTTGGGGGAGGTAATGCACTCTAAAGATTCCTGTGGTTTTTTCCCATGTACCCTTAAGACTTCTGAGCCTTGCCATCTATCCTGCAGGTAACCTCTTTTAAGAACTGTTGTTGTTTCAGTCAGGTCTGATTCTTCATGTCCCTATTTGCCATTCCTTCTCCAGTTCCTTTCACAGACTGGTGAGGAAACTGAGGTCAAGAGAGTTAAGTGACTTGTCCAAGGTTACACAGCTAGTGAATGTCAGATTTGAACTCAGGAGCTCATCAGGAAGATGAGTCTTTCTGACTTCAAACCCTGTGCTCCATCCACTATGTTACCTAATTACCTCCCCCAATTATAGTGTGAGCCCTTTCAATGCAAAGACTTCTCCATTTTTTCAGTTTGTTTCCTCAGTTTAGCAGTTCTTAGCACACAGTAAATACTTCAGAAATCCTTTTTCATTATTTCTTCAAGTGGAAGGGATTAGGATCAATGACACAGAGGATTAGTGTTAATGAGAAGAGATTCTTAATTAGGTGACAATGCTGAATTTTAAGGAAATTATGAAGGGAAGAATTGTGAGTGCTCATATTGGGTGCCCTCAGTCTTCTCAGAAAAGTGGTAAGTATCTTTCTGTAAGTAGGGGGAGCCTAGGGAAATCAGTGAATTGTCTAGAGAAGAAAGGAACATTTGGAACAAACATTTGTGAGAAGAGGAAAAGTGAATAAATGAAGAAGGTTAGAAAAAAAGTATTGTTAAGAAGATGTGAGTTCCCAGCCAAGGTTAGGAAACATAAACATAGAAGTATGTGAATTCAGTTCAGTTTCAAGATTTCATTCATCTGTGTTCAGAAGACCTAGTAGAGGAGCAGAGAGATCAGATGATGGGGGTTAGCCCAGACTGAGGATACGAATATGGGAAATGGTAGCAGGAAGGGGATTCTGAGGTAATACAATAACAAGAAACACTTATTAAGTGCCTACCATGTGCATAAAAATGTGCTAGATAAGGGATACAAAGACACAAATATTTCTTGTCTTTAAGGAGTCTCTATTCCCCTGGAGGATACAAACATATAAATAAGTAAATTTGAAGAGGGATAAAATGCTAACATCTGGGGAAGAGGAAAAGCTTGATGGAGGAACATAGAAGGAGTAGCCACTAGTACTCTACTAAATGCAAGCCCAAGGAATATTTCTTTTGTTGACACACATGGCCATACTGAAGAGATTCACTGAAGAAGCTCCAAGAGCTGAACAGCAAGAATCTCTCAAAATGCTTAATCAAAACTTCCTGGGGTAAAAGAAGTAAAGGATGGAAAGAGCAGCATAGGGAGGACATGGTACAGATCATCATAGCTATAGAATTATTCGCAAAATTATGGACATATTTAAAGAACTGTTGAGGTCTAGAAATCTCTGTGTGTGGATGCCTCCACACTATTCACTTAAAAGATAAAACATTAATGGATAATGGGATTCTCAAAAATTACATGAACAAATAGAACAAGTTTTTCATTGTTCTGCTGAAAGGAGATGCTGACAACAAGGTTGGGAGAGAGAATGTGGCCACAGGACTATAGGATTTCAAGCTTTAGAGGCCCCTCATTTTATAAATGAGGAACTTCCATAAAGATTAGATGACTTGCTTAAAGTCAGACTGGTAGGGAGCAGCACTGATTGGATTGGAATCCAAGTTCTGTGTCTCAAAATCTAGCAGTCCTTCCACTGTGCCACTGGCGAATGTGCAGTGTGTGGACGTCAAAATATAAAAGGGCACTGAAGGGTTGCAGTAGAGATGTGGCTTGGAAGGGGAAACTGAGAGCAAGAAGAATAGCTAGCCTTCCTATTTTGAGATGGAAAGAGCAAAAGGAGTAGACTCTGGTGCAGGGGTCGGCAATGTATGGCTCTTTCTGCAAGCCTTAAAGTCCGATTTTTTTTTCAGGCACTGTTACAGGAGCTCACACTGTGAGCACTGTATGGCTCTCACGAAATTACATTTTAAAAAATGTGGCGTTTATGGCTCTCACGGCCAAAAAGGTTGCTGACCCCTGCACTAGTGGAAAGAGTTGGCTATAGTGTGATCCATTCAAGGGAGAGTTGGGTTTTCGATAAAATGAACATAACAGTAATAAAAAAGTAGCACCCCAAAGTTTACAGACATTTTATATACATGATCTTATTTGAGTCTTGGATTGATCTCATAAAAAATAGTTAGAGATTAAATGACTTGTCGATGGTCACACTACTGGCAAATGTGAAAGGGAGAATTTGTCTTATCCCTCATACTAGCCATATGGGTTTTAGTAAGGATGAAGGTTCTTATGGAAGGGACTTAAAGAGTTCTAGTCCTACCCCATCATTTGACAAATGAGGAATTGAGGCCCAGAAAAGTAAAACGATTTGTAGGTAGTAAGTTATAGAGTCAGGGCGTGCAGTGCTCTTTCTCCTCCACTATATTTCTTTTTTTCCTTCTCTGGAAGGAAGACTCAAAGACCAGTCACAATTAGTATTGGGATATGGTTATTCCCAGTATAAGCAAAGTGATTCAGGGATCTAGTCATTCAGTCAATAAACATTTATTTAGTGCCTACTATGTGCCAGGTTACTATTCTAAGTGTTAGGGATACAAATATGAAGAAAAGAAAAACAGTTCCTGCTTTCAAGTTGTTTATAATCTAATAAAGACAGTACACAAACAGAAGCTGAAAGGAGAAGAGGTTGAGAAGGAACCCAATAAGGAGGTATGTCAAGAAAGCAAAGAAGTCCCAAATTAGGGCAACCAGTTGAGAAATAAGATAATGCTTTTTTTTTTTAACCTTGACCTTCTGTCTTAGAATTAGAATTAGAAAGAGTGCCAGGCTTAGACATCTTCCTGAGTTCAAATCTGGTCTCAGACACTTACTAGCTGTGTGATCCTGGGCAAGTCACTTAACAACTCTGCTTGCCTCAGTTTCCTCATCTCTAAAATGAGGTGGAGAAGGAAATGGCAAATCATCCTAGTATCTTTGCCAAGAAAACTCCAAATGGATTCATGAAGAGTTGAACACAACTAAAACTCAATAGTCATCAAGCAGTACAATTATTATACTTATTAAATGTTTCCAAGTTAACTTGGATGTAGGTTTTATTTACTTACACCATGAAACCCCATTCACAGATATCCTGTCTTCCTGATTCCATTTGCCTGCTTGTCCACTCACAGCTTCAAAACAAAACTAGAGAGAACAACTAGGGACAGAGGGGTCTTAATTCTAAGAATTCTCAGGCATAATCACTGTCAGGAAGAGGAAGAGGAGGAGATGAATGTGGAGAAAAGGAAGACAATGGCATCACCTAATTTGTTTTCCAGTAATTCTTTTCTTGGAGGATTTAAATACTCTTTGAAGGTGGAAATGTTTCTCTCTGTTAGTACATTACTGATAGTTGCCATATGCTAAGAAACATTGTACTTTGTACAAACCTATATTGTGAAAGTATGACTTCTGTGGGCAACTGGTTTTAATCTCTATGTGAAGGTGAAGTTCGTGCTGAGCTATAGAAAGAACACTTCTCAAGGCCCCTCCTCTCCTGTCCTGGCCATGCCTGAGATGGGATTAGGAGGGATGGCTCTCATGTGTATGGGACATGGGATCTGAGGAGAAGGTGGAGAAAGCGGGAGTTGACTCTACCTGCTCTCTCACTAGCCTTATCTCATGTTCCCAATGGTCTGAAAGTCCTGTGGAGAGCATAATCCATCTTCATTTTAACCATTCCTTTTCACATGGGGTGTGCAGTGAGATTTATCCTATCTCTGTTGGTTAACGGGTGCATTCACTTCAAACATGCCTCAATTTTTGTGTTAGTAAAAGGGAAATCCAATTCAACAAGCATTTATTAAGCATCTATTATGTTCCCCAAAGCTGTGTTTGGCCCTGTGAATACAAAGGCAAAAATAACTTTTGCATTGCCAACTCACACTACTGTAAGAATTTAATCTGTATGTCTAAAGCATTTTGGGGTAAAATTTAAATATTTAATATAAATATCAGCATTAAGATGGTGTTATTATTATGATATATTAATTCCTACTGAACCATTTCCCCTAGGCTTTCCATAAATAGTCAAGTACTTTCCTCCTGATAGGCCTTGCTATGTCTACAAAAGAAATGTTCCTCCAACACAAATGCACCCATTTGGGCTGAGCCATCTGCAGTGATGGAACAGCACCAGGATTCTCTGCTCCTTTTCCTCAGGCATGGATGTTTTGTACTAGAGCCTAAACTAGACTCGCATTTGGGCTCTGATACAAATGATGGGTTCCCCATCATGGTTCTGCCTTTAACTATGAAGTTGTTAGAAGTGGATAGACCCCACTGAATGATTGACTGGGGACTCATCACAACTCGTAATTCATTAAGAATACTGTACGTGCATCCCTAGTCAGATGCTCACCTTCCTCCTCCTCAGTCCAAGAGATGAGGTAAAGCTGGACAGAAAGGGCTTCTAGATCTGGCAGGAAGTTTCTGTTTAGTTGAGTCATGGGAAACCCAAAGCAAAGTGCAGAGGAGAGTTGTGGTGGTAGTGGAGCAATGCTATAATCCAAGAGTGCCATGGTGGTAGCCAAAAGGAACCCCTGGGTTATTAATGTGCATTAATGTGGCTCAGCAACATTTTGTCAGTGGAGAGTAGACTTAAAAGTCTTATAGGGAAAGTCAGCTGGCTACTCAAAGCCAGATATCACTGTACATTGGTGGGGTCAAAAGAGATTGGTTCATAGGTTTTGCAGATTTAATGACTGAGGAATCAGGCTCTGTGGGCCTTCTTTTCTTCATTTTAGGAAATGGATTGAATTGAGTATAATTAGTCTCAAAAGGAAAGACCAGACATTTAGAATCTGAGCAGTTTCTTTCCTGGGCAGTGCTAGAGACCTGCCAGCAAGTATATATATATATATATAAAATCCTTACCTTCCATCTTAGAATCAATATAGTGTATTGGTTCCAAGTTACAAGAGCCGTAAGGGCTAGGCAATGGGGATTAAGTGATTTGCCCAGGGTCATACAGCTAGGCAGTGTCTGAGGCCAGATTTGAACCCAGGACCTCCCATCTCTAGGCCTGGTTCTCAATCCACTGAGCCACCCAGCTGCCCCCCCCAAAAGATATATTTTTTAAAATTGCAGTTTCTAGTTTGTTTCTTGGCACTATTCTGCATGCCTATATTCAACAAATATTTATTAAGTACTACCCACATGCTTTATAGGCACCTAAGTGGCTCAGTGGAAAGAGTGCCAAGCCTAGAGTAAAGCAAACTCAAGTCTTCCTGAATTCAAATCTGGCCTATTATTAGCTGTGTGACCCTGGACAAGTCATTTAACCTTGTTTATCTTAGTTTCCTTATCTATTAAATGAACTGGTGAAGGAAATGACAAACTAATCCAGTATCTTTGCCAAGAAAACTCCAAATGGGATCACGAAGAATCAGAGACAATTGAAAAATGGCTGAACAACAACAAACTATGCTTAATAGCCTTTATGGACTTAGAGATAGGTTTGGGGGAGATTGGGAATACATAGATAAAAAACAAATCATTTCTGCTTTGAAGTCTGCAACTTCTCCTTACACCATCATTCTATTAGAAAACACTTCACAATAATATTTATAGCTGACATTTCTATAATTCCTTAAAGTTTATTCTGTGCTTTGTATAAAGTCTTTCATGTGATTCTTGAAACCATCCCATAAGGTAAATAAGGAATAGGAACTAGACCTGTGATTTCATTGAGAGAGAGAGAATTCCCATATGTGGAAACATTCTGTCTTCCAACACAGGTTGGAAACTTCTTGGCCACTTAGAGTCTTAAAGAGCTGCCTAAAGCACTGAGAAGTTATAAGTGACTTCAAGATGGGTAAAGCCAGAAAAGAGCAGCTTAAGTCATGAATCATCAAGCCTTCTGCAGCCTCTGCAGAGCCCCAATCTAGAGGATGGAAGCATGAGGATCTGAATGCATGTGAGTTCAGGGTTCAGGCCCAGCTGATCAGTGAGTCACCTCAACCCAAGTCTTCCTGATTGTAAGGCCAGCTCTGTTGCCATACTGCCTCTCAGGCAAGTATAAAAAGGTATTATTGTCTATATTTTGAAGCTAAGGCAACTGAGGATTACCAAGGTAAAATTGTGCAGTTGCATGCTTAGTATGTGTCCAAGGCAGCATTTGGACCTAGATCTCTAATACTTTTCCCACCATCCTGCCAAAATGTCAGATTACTTAAGGAACCTCTTCAATCTCCTTGAGAAACTGTCTCCAAATCATAACATGGAGGCACAAGAATGGTCACATCTGAGACTTCCTGCAAACAATTTACTCCATCCAAGTTGGATAGCGGCATTCACAAGAATGAATACCCAAATCTGAAAGAGTTTTAGAAAGAAATTTATTAGATCATTTGCTGGAGACTGAGTGAGAAAGAAGGTAGCTTCCTCTCCTCCAGGCCCTGAAAAGGTTTACATTATAAAGAATTTAAATACACAACCTACCCATACATAGTTGAGCAATTTTACCAGGAGGGTAGCTTGAAAGCAAGGTAGATTAAGATGAATAGCAAGAAATAAAAAAAATCCACAAAATTTGAACAAAGTTGAAATGAGAGAAACCCAAAAACCTGGATGAGTTATGTTTTGGGTGAATCTAGAACCTTGGGGAACCCAAAATTCCTTCTCTATCTTTCCAACATTCCTGGAGAGTTACTGAGGTCAAGGTGATATTCTAGGTTCAAATAATCCTGTCAAATAAAGTTATATTTAAACAGCATAATAATACATTTTCTTAATAATATAATCAAACCTCTTCCACTATAGTCTTGGAAATCTGCCAGTAGGTGGAAGACAGGAATTTGTGGGAGAATGGGGGATTTAGACCCAGCAGCAAAAGAGAAGAATTGAATTGTAAAGAGCATACAAGAGTACCACTCAGGCCACTGAACCTAGTATTGCTGTGATACTGTAGAGGAGCTGTTGAATCAGAACTGGAAAAGAAACTTATCTTCAGGCATCCCCCAGAAAATTAGCTGTGCTGCTACTTTTACCTATAAGCTCCCAAAGAAGAAGACCCCATAGCCTCCCTTGATTTGAAGACGATAGCAATATGACCATAGGCAAGTCATTGACTCTCTTGTGAGCCTTTGTTTCTTCATCATTAAAATGGTTATGATCATATTTGACCTACTTATCTCATCAGATTCTTGTGAGATAAGCACTTTGTCAATAACCTCAAGACACTAGATAAATGTGAATGATCATTTTAATAGTCTCTTAAAACCCCTTCACTATCAAGTGCTTCTTTGTGACTGGCCTAAAACCATCCTTCTGCCTCTAAATGCTTATTACAATAGAAAGAACCCAGGATTTGGAGTCAGAGGAACTGTGTTTGAATCCAGTAGTTAGCCATTTTATTTTGAGCAGGTTAATTAACTTCTTTGGATTTCAGTTTCCTCATCTTTGACTGAAGGGAGTAGGAGTTCATGACTTCTAAGAACCCTCTAGCTCTCAGTCTGTGATCTTATGAGCTCCGAGTCTCAGTTTCTTTATCTGCAAATGAGGGAGGGGGTAGAAGTCAATCACTTCTAATGTCCCTTCTAGCTCAAAATCTATGATTCTATGAACCCTGAGCCTCAGTTTCTTCCTCTGTAAATAAGGGGGTAGGAGTTACTGATGTCTAAGGTCCTTTCCACTTCTAAATGATGATCCTGTGAGCCTCTTGATTTCGTACTGCCCTCAGTGGAAACAGCTGTTCAGGACGCACAGTGGAGCTCACTCACAGAGGGATCCAGCATTAACAATGGGATGGAAAATTATGGAAAGGAATAGCTTCGATGGGATTGCTGTTGTTTTCTATTTCTGAAACCAGATTATTGCCCCTTTGGGTTCTTTTGCCATTGGCTTTACTTCTCTGGACCTTATTAGTTGGAGTCGGTTGGAATTTTGCCAGGGACACGAGCCTGTCGTCTTGAGCCATGTTTCAGGAATATGCTTCCCAGATTCTGCGTAAGCATGCTGGGGTTGATTTGGATGCTATCTTCGGAGCTGTTTCGTTCCATAATAGCAAAGAACCAGCTGCTGTCTTTGGGAAACCTGTCCAGGAAAAGCAGCCATCCAGAATTTCCGGGACAAAGTCTCCTTTGAGATGGGTGAAGCCAGAAGAGAGCTGCCTAAGTCATGAATCATCGAGTCATCTGCAGCCTCTGCAGAGCCCCAGACTAGAGGATGAAGGCATGAGGATCTGAGTGCATGTAAACTCAAGGTTCAGGCCCAGCTGATCAATGAGGTTCTAGGGTTTGGCTTCATTTCTTGTAATGGGCGGCATGGAGTGGTTAGAGCTTTTGGTATCTGTGACAGGGTACTATTCGAGGAGAAAACAGCCAGGGGACTTTGGGAAGGTCTCATTCCAGGCGGTGACCCTGTCCCTGAAGGGGACTTGAGACTGTCAAGGATTCAGGCTGGTAGTCAGGGGGTTAAAGGCAATGACCAGATAGCAGCCTTTTGGCACCAAATTCCTCCTCAGCAGAAGGAAGGATATAGCTGTATGAACTGCCTGCCTAACAATGGCTCGCATGTCCCGAGGGACCCGCCTGCAAATAGATTTCATCTTGCTTTCTCTGTACTTTTCAAAGCTTCCTGTTTTCTCACGGTCCTTTTGGACAGTTTACAGTCTCTCTCTCTCCCTCCCTCCCTCCCTCTCCCTTTGAGGAAAGGAACACCCTTCTTATTAAAAAGGAGAGGGGGGGAGAAGAATGCAAGGGAAGGTCAGCTCAGCAGGGGCCTTTCTCCAGCCCTGCAGGCCACTGAAGCTCCCTTTGACCTTTTCCCTCAGAGAAGGGAAACACGGGGCTTCCATGTATATCCAATCCCAGTGGAGGTTAAGGACTAACTAACTATCTGGCGGGCAGTCTGTCTTGGACCTTTGGTTTTCCTTCTGGCCCTGAAATTTCAGCTTTCCCATTTTAATAATAATAATAATAATAGTAATATTTCAATTATTTCTGTCATGTCCAACTCTTTGTGATCCAATTTGGGGTTTTCTTGGCAAAGATACTGGAATAGTTTGCCATTTGCTTCTCCAGTTCATTGGACAGATGAGGAAACTGAGGCAACCAGGGTTAAGTGACTTGCCCAGGGTCATATAGCTAGGAAGGATCTAGGGCTGGATGTGAGCTCCTGTCTTTCTGACTCCAGGCCTGGCTCTCTATCCACCACACCACCTAGCTCCTGATAATAATGATAACAACAATATAATAATATTCTAGACAACAGCAATAATAGCTAGCATTTCTAAGTCTTTAAGATTTGCAAAGCTCTTTTCAAAGATCACCACATTTGATCCTCGCAACAACCCGGGGAGGTATATATTATTCTGATTCCCATTTTATCGATGAGGAAACTGAGGTGAAGTGACTTATTCAAGGTCACACAGCTAGGAAGTATCTGAGAAGGGATTTGAAATCAGATCTTCCTGACTCCATGAAGTATTTTCTATACTTGCAAATAACCCCTCTGTACCCTGTCCCTCAAAGAAACAGTCTTTTCCTTTGGAGTCTGTTTGATAATTGGGGATAAATCCCACTGGGGATCCTTTTAGATGCTACATCATTCAGGAGGGAGGGATAGAGAAAGGGAGGCCCAAAAGAAAGGAATGAGGCAGGAAACAGGGGACAGAAGGCTCAAAAGGGACCTAGGTCTTCTGTATTCTGTAGAGAGGGAGACATGTCAAGGGTCATGATGTTTTAGGGCACATGGAGGGAGAAAAAGGGGCATAGGTTAGATATAGGGAAAAACTCAAAGATGAGGAAGAGCTGAGTGACCGTAATACTAACCAAATAATATATAATAATGTAGTTCACAAAATGTTTACTGGAAGAATCTCATGATCTGATTAGGTTACCTGTTTTTATTCTCATTTTCATGATGAGACCCAAGCTTAAGGAAATTCAGTAACTAGCCCACAGTCCTACAGTTATTGTGTTGGAACCAGGATGTATTACCAAGGAAAGTTGTAAAGTCTCTTTTGAGAGAGATACATATTAGATCCCTTAGAAGTCTGGGATATAACCCAAAATTCCCACCATTTCCCTGGGCCAATCCCAGGCACACTCACATGAATTTTGAATTTGCACCCAGCAGTCTTTCACTCTGAGAAATGCTCACACATGGATTGAGAGTAACTAGAAGGTGAACCCAATTGGACAGTTATCCAAAAGGAACCTGGAAGAAGAGGCAAAGATCCTTTCAGATTTTAGTGGTTTATAATCGAAATGGAAGCTCTTTAAAGGCAGGAGCTTTTGTCTTAGTATCTTGAATACCACTTAATAAATATTCCAGTAATTCTCCATACACGGGAACATGTATTTGGAGCTACAAAAGTCCATAGAGGACATCTTATCTTAGTAGCATCTAAGTGGCAGAGCCAGCCTCTGAACTCCGTCTTTTGACTTCAAATCCAATATTCTTTCGCCTATAATATACTTGTTGATGGAACAGCTGGGTGGCACAATGGATTGAGCCCCAGACCTGTAGTCAGTTCAAATTTGACATCAGATCCTTCCTAGCTGTGTGACCATGGCCAAGTTCCTTAACCCTGCTTGCCTCAGTTTCCTCATCTGTAAAATGAGCTGGAGAAGGAAATGGCAGACCACATCAGTATCTTTGACAGGAAAATCTCACATGGGAATCAGATATGACTAAACAACAACAACACCTATTGGTCGATTGATAGGGGCTATTATCTATAAAGAAATCCATGTTTTGTCATTTGCAGGAAGGCTATGTGTTCTCTCTTCTCTTCTGCCCCTGCTCCAGCACCTTGTTCAGATCCTTCTGTCTATCAGACAGTCAGTAGTTGTTATCTTGAGGACCTGAATTAAATTGAGGTCTATGATTTCTATCCCTTCTTTTGGGGACATCCCCGGGGATTTCATAGTAACCTCCCAGTAAAGCACTAGCCCTAGCAGCCCATTCTATCATCTCAGTTCACCAGGATGCTTTAGAGAGCTAAAGAGCCAGGTATAATACAACCAGATTGTCTGCCCCCATTCAAAAAATGTCAACAGAGAATGTATGGGTGAAGAGACTGAAGTTCTAATCCACCTGCCTTTTGGGCCACAAAGCCGGAGCCAAAAACATCAAGCTGGTGAGCTATTAGCTTGACTCTGTAGGAAGGAAATCTCCAGCTCTCCTCCATCAGGCAGCCTGGTTTTAATATCTCATCAGGCCTGGCTACAGATGACTTAGTGATTCATGGGCCATGTACCTCTCAGCCTCACTCATCTTAAAGAAGTCTGTCACACATGACTACTTTCCCCAGTTGAATAGATTTTCATTGCTACTCCTCCCACTCTCACTCTTCCTTCCCCATCTGCTATTATTCTCCCTTCAGCTCACCTCTCAACCCCCACACTGTCTCAGTAATAGGCACCATCATCTTCTTCTGCCTCCTCTTCACTAATGGTTCCTAAGAAGAATTGGTCTCTTCTCCTGATTCCTTACAGTGGCAGGCATCATTTCCCTGTAGACAGCATATATCTTCAAACGCATCATCACTGTCAGGGACAGTAGGCTTTGAATAGTCATTCAGGAAAGGCAGAGAAGCCAAGTCTTTCTGGGGAAGGAGGGAATCAAAGGGCTTTGTGGCAGGGGTCAGAGGTGCCTATGCAGAGGTGTTAAAGGGACCCAGCTATTTAGATTTGACATTTCCACGAAAAAAAATTTCCACAGATTTTTATAGAAATACATTTTCTGAAATTTTTTTGAATGAGGGATCAGAATCTACCACTTAACATTAAAAAAATTTAAATTCCTAATTACATATAGAAATAACTTTTAGCTGTCTTCTGATATTTTGAGGTCCACATTTTCTCCTTTTCTACCTCTCCCCTTCCTCCTCCCTGAGACAAATAATCTGATATGGATCATACATGTGCTACCATGCTTAATAAGCATTTTGAATATTTAACTAGTCAATGTGCAAAAATGAAACAGTCCCTGTCCTTAAGGAATTGACATTCTAGCTGGGGAGATAATGTGTTCAACTATAACTTTCTATAAAACAAGAAAAATATAAGTTCTAGTGGGTGGTACTAGAAACTGAGGACAGGAGGGAAGGAGCGGAAGAAGAAAGGTTTCATGTTGGAGATGGTTCTTGGGCTGATCTTTGAAGGAAGCCAAGGATTCTAAGAGGTGAGAACTCAAACAGGAATGCATTCGAGGCCTGGGGGATGGCCCTTGCAAAAATAGACAGTAGAAACAGGGCATGGAATGTTTTGTGTGAAAAATAGCCAAGAAGGCTAGTATGGTGCAACCAAAGAGGTTGTGAAGGGGAGCGATGGAGAATATGCCTTGAAGGGTAGGCCGGAGTCAAATTGGGAGCCAATGGGGGGCAGCTAAGTGGTTCAGTGGATAGAGAGGCAGGTACAGGGGGTCCTAGGTTCAAATCTGGCTGTGATTACTTCTAAGCTATGTGACCCTGGACAAGTCACATAACCCCAATTGCTTGGCCCTTGCTGCTCTTCTGCCTTAGAACTGATTCTAAGTCAGAAGCTAAAGGTTTAAATAAATACACTTTAAATGCATATATAACATTTAACATCTTATATGATATATATAACGTGATTATATTATATGCTATTATACAATAAGATTATATTATATAATAATGATATGTATAATATATAAAAATTAAACCTCCATTTGATATATGTATATGTATATTTGGCGTATACATATACCAAATGGGAGTTTTTATTTGCTCTAGAAGGCAAGAGGGAGCCCCTGGAGCTACCTGGCATTTGAGTAGGAGATGGATCAGAGGGGGAGAGACCACAAATAGCAAGATCAATTAAAAAAAGCAAATGCAGTTGGCTAGAGGGAAAGAAAGGCCTGAATGAGGATATTGGTTAGGATAGGAGAAAGAGCAGTTAAGTGACACGGTAGAAGATTCATCTTCCTGAGTTCAAATACAGCCTTAAACACTTGCTAACTGTGTGACCCTGGGTGAGTCACTTTTTTGTTTCCTCTTTCATAAAATGAGCTGCAAAAGGAAATGATAAAACACTCCAGTATTTTTGCTAAGAAAACCCCAAATCGGATCATGAAGAGGCAGACACAAATGAAAATGACTGAACAACCACAAAATAGGATAGGGGGAAAGGGAATGAATGACAGCCATAATAAACTCTCCTGGGGAGAAATACATAGAAAAAAAGCTCCAGTTACAAAGGGGCTTTTGATATTTGCATCTGGACTCTGCTAGACAAGTGCCAAATCTAGATAAATTTCCTCTAAAACCCTGTGGCTAGCATATCTGCAAGTGGAAGAGGAGGCATCTACTTTAGGGGTGAGATCTTCCCCAATTTCTGGCTGGAGGTATAAGCCAAAGCAAAAATACTGCTCTTGAAAGGTATTCCAAGCAGACTCTGGATGATTTTCTGGTCAGAAAGAGACCTCAATTAGGAGTTTCACTGTCAGGTAGAGGTGAGCCTGAATGCCTCCGGAGGTCCTTTACAGCTCTTAGATTGTAAAGCAGAAATAAAAACAATGATTATTGCCCATTAATTAGCAAATGTGTCTTATGAACCCACTGTGCTTAATCAGTCAACAAATATAAAGCACCTACTATCTGCTTGATGCCATAGCATAGTAGAAAGAGCACTGACATTGGAGTTGGAGGACCTGAGTTCAAATTCTGCCTCTGGGGCTTATCTGTGGGACCTGGGACAAACCACTTCATCTCTGTCTCGGTTGCCCCATCTGTACATTGAGAACTTTAGAATGAATGTCTTCCGAAGTTCCCTCTGACTGTAAACTTTAATCCTCAGATACCTTAATAGTTCTAGTACACAATTTTTGTCCTAATGAAAGAAAAGGTCCCCTGGAGTCATTCAACATTTCTTAGGCTGGAGTATCTGGGATATTCAGGCAAGACTAGCCTATCTGGTGCATCCTTTACAGAGCTGCTCATCCACGAGCACGTTGGCAAAACCATCTCTGCAGACAGGATAAAGCAGGCTGAAATCATCCTATAGGGCTCAAACCCATTGGTGAGTAAGCATATGAAGACTGCCCCTAGCAGAATGGGTAGATGAGAACACTTTTTTCCAATGGCCATGAAGACTGCTGAAGCAGACACTGTGGGGAATTTAGAGCATGGTCAGACATCAAAGACGCCAAGATTGTCCACTGCATCCCTGGTCATCACTAGTACATCTGACTTTCGTTTTGCTTCTGGACTGAATACCTGGAAGAGAGTGAGACCAAAGACTTTGTACAACCCTACCTCACTTAAATGTAATTTATGCTCCAGTTAAAAGACATCACCCAGTGATGCCATTTTTCAAATTTTTATTTTATTTTATTCCATTTTAGAATCAATATGGTGTATTGGTTCCAAGTCAGAAGAGCAGTAAGGGTCAGGCAATGGAGATTAAGTGACTTGCCCAGGGTCACACAGCTAGGAAGTGTCTGAGGTCAGATTTGAAACTAGGTCCTCCCATCTCTAGGTCTGACTGAGACCCACTGAGACACTTAGCTGCCCCTCGGTGATGTCATTTTGATCCTCTTCTAGTATGAAGAAAAACAACCAATCAACCAAATTTTCACTGTGAGAAAGAACAGGAGAAAAATGCAGGTTGGTTCCTGGCTTCTAGATGCATATGCTCTAATGAAAATGGCAGATTCAAAGTTTCACTGGGTACCAAGAATTGTTTGTGATTTATGCTAGCAATTGCAGGTTCATGAATCTCTGATAGAGCACACTGATTGATTTACACTGTAAAGAATAGCATAATGCCATGAAAAAGAAAAAAATTAATGTGAGAACCATGCTTGTGGGTGAGGGGTGGAGAATGAGCATAATGGAAAATATGAAGAATGGAGTTAGCAAAAATCAATTGCTCGCAGAATTTTGCTATAGATTTCTGAGTGTATAGGTTTGGAAGCTGTAGCTCTTAGGAATTCATTTGTACCTTAGTTTTTTTCTCCAAATTATTTGGCCATTTCCACTTGAGGTTTCTCACCTCAAAAGGACCTAACACCTATATTCTAAGTGTTCCGTTTAGCAATCCAGGTGGAAAAGGATCCCCACAAATTGCACTAAACTCTCTATTCTAAGTGTAACACTCATGGAAATAATAAAGGTTTCCCTAGGTTAATGGCTCTCTTTGGTCAGCAATCATTTATTCCAAGTCATTTGACATTCATTTCAGGAACACTGAAAAAACTAGAAGTGCCTAGCAAATTACAAAATCTGCCTATCCACAGGACCTAAAATTGGGCCTGAACATCCTGGATGCTAACACATTATTACAATACTTAGCACGACCCAACAGAGAAGCTTAAATGATTGAGGGAACATTAGCATGGCTATTTCATCTCCTATCATAAAAGGAGGGAGGGAAGAGTCCTACTTGAAAGAAAATGAAGATACAAGTTGAATTCTTAAAATATCTATCCTTCTCTGCCAGCACCAGTAGAATAACTTTTGTTGGATTTTTTGTGTTCAATATTTCACAAATTCTAGGAGAATTTTTGATTGGTACATTGGCTTAGCTAGTTTAGTCATGCCTTCTTCATTTTTAGGAATATCACTTTAAGCATCATTATTTAAAATAAAAAAAGGAAAGAAAAGAAAAGTCCTGTTTTGGGCCATTGTTTAACTCAGGCCAGTCCCCTGGGTAGTTTAAGTCTGATACTGAGCAAAATGAGAAGCCATTCAACAGTCAACAAAATAAGGTATACTTACCCATAGCAAGGAAAAGCTACCCAACATGAAAAGGTTGATTTCTGTTGATTGAATCACCCCTGCTTCTGAGTTGTCTGTCGTTGACTACCAGCCAAGCATCAAGGAAAGACATGGAAGTTCCTAGTCTTCACTTGTACGAGGAATATCCAGGATGCAATGGCAATAGCCAGAGCATTTAATATGGCATCAGTGATTTCATAAGGAAAAAAGCTAGCCTAATTGACATAGGATTGAGGAGTTAGTGTATCAGTCCCACCAGAAGGTCTAGTGAACTTTCAGTTCCAGCTATTTGTAGCATTTCAACTTTCTTTATATCACTGATGGCCTGGTGCTTATGGTTTTTGTAAAGTTACAGTTACTGCAATAAATACTTTCTTTTTTTGTTCTTTCACTTAACAGTATTTACTACCCTACCTTCCCAGGTGTCGATCTCTTATCATTTTAGTAGCTGCCTGGTATCCTATATTGTCAATAGCACATAGTTGTCCTAATCCCACAGTTGGACATTAGACATGTTTCATTTTTTCCTGATTATAAATAGTGTTGAAATGAATGTCTTTGTGTAAATTATTTGTCTGCCTGCCCCCTGCAATTTTGGGTTTATTGCTTTGCTTTATTCTTTTATATTGGCATAACTGAAATTTGGACATTTTTTCCACTTCCATATGATCGAAATGTCTGTTTGAAAATATGCTAAGTGCTATGTGATATGTAGGAAAATTTATGAACATTTAAAAACCACTAAGATTTTTTACTTGGATGACAGAAAATCAGAATATCCTTCTCCTCCCAAATAGAAACTAGTTTTCTAGTCTTTCTCAGCATCTCCAGCTCATCAAAATCGTGTTCTCAGAGAATGAATATCTCACAAATACCTTTGTTCATTGTATTTGCTGTTTCTGTGTCCACCCACACAGTAACTTCAGGTTTGGATCACGAATCTACCCTTTTCTGAGTGTATTGACATTTCAGTGCTTGTCAGAAGGAAAATCAATCAGAATTAGAATCTCAGAGCTAGAAGGGCTCTCAAAGGCCATTGAGGCTAACATAGAGCTCAGTAGCATTCTGCAATGATCCAGCCCCTGATGGATGAGTTCTGCCGGTAGGGGAACTCTATCCATTCTAAGGCAGCCTATTCTCCTTTTTGGTAATCCTCCTTGATAGGAAGGTTTTTGTTTTTCTTTTATTATTCTGAAATGTACCTTTCTGTAATTCTTCCCCTCTGCTACTCTCTAATTATTCCTAAATCTTTGGGAAGAGAAGATATAAAAATAATTTGTATAGTGCTTTAATGTTTGCACAACACTTATAAAGCATTTATTTTTATCCTCACAACAACCCTGGCAGGTAGGTGCTATTATTATCCCCATATTTGTTGTTGTTCAGCCATTTCAGTTGTATCTGACTTTTTGCGAATCCATTTAGGATTTTCTTGGCAAAGATCCTGGAGTGGGTTGTCATTTCCTTTCTCCAATTTATTATACAGAGGAGAAAACTGAGGCAGAGAGTTGTTAAGGGTTTTACTCAAGGATCACACAGCTAGATTTGAATTCATCTTCTTGGCTTCTGATCCAGTAATCTATTCACTATACCACCCAGCAGCCTCTAGTAAAAATGTAATTTCTCTTCCATAAGACAGCTATCATTCCAGCCTGCCCCATCCCCCTATAAATCTTCTCTAGACTAACCCTCCTCATCTCCCTATATTTAAGTCAGAAATGCTTCACCTAGAGTCCATGGTTAAATATCAGGACATCCATGAACTTGGAAGGTAAAAAAACTAAATAATTATTTTTTATTACAGTCTTTAACTAGAAATGAACATTTCCTTCAATATTTAAAAATATTATTCTGAGGAGTGTATAAGCTTCATCAGACTATCCAAGGGCTCCATGATACAAAAAAAATGATAACTTCTAATTGAGATAATCCTTGTACAACATAAAATTATAATCCTTTGTCATTGTGGTCATCATTGTCTAGATCAGTGATTCCCAAAGTGGGTGCTGCAGTGATCCAGGGGAGTGGTGATGGCCACAGGTGCATTTATATTTCCAATTAATTGCTATTAAAATTTAAAAAAATTAATTTCCAGGGGGCTAAGTAATATTTTTGGGCAGCTGGGTGGCTCAGTGGATTGAGAGCCAGGCCTAGAGACTGGAGGTCCTAGGTTCAAGTCCGGCCTCGGACACTTCCAGCTGTGTGACCTTGGGCAAGTCACTTGACCCCTACTGCCCACCCTTACCACTCCTGGGCCAAGGACGGTCCCTAGCCCGGATGAAAAAGGAGGAGGGTTGGGCGTGGGGCTAGCAACCCCACCCTGTAAAAAACTACATTTGCTAAAGAAACTGCAGTGGATTGAGAGCCAGGCCTAGAGACGAAAGGTCCTAGGTTCAAATCCGGGCTCAGACACTTCCCAGCTGGGTGACCCTGAGCGACTGCGTGACCCATTGCCTACTGGTTGTGGCCCTATGCTCCTAGAATGGAGTCCCAGGATAAAAAAAAAAAAAAGTTATATTTTTTCTGGAAAGGGGGTGGTAGGCCAAAAAAGTTTGGGAACCACTGCTCTAGATGCTTGCCATGTCTTTCCTAAAATGTGGCATCCAGAATTGAATACAATCTTCCTGCTGTGGTCTGACCTGGACAAAGTAGAGTAAAGGTCTTCTTCTCCCTTGCATCATATATTGCATTTCTATTAATGTAGCCTAAGATCAAATTAGCTTTTTAAAAATAGCCTCTGTCATGGTTTGGACTCATTTTGAACTTATAGTTCAACGAACCCTATATTTCTTTGTCATGTGAACTATTGTCTAGCTATATTCCTCCATTCTTCCCTGATACATTTGAGTTTCTTAACTCAGGAGTAAGATTTTATATATATCCCTATTCAATTTCATTTTATCAGATTAATTCCATTCTAGTTTGCCATGATCATTAAAAGTGTGTTAGCCCTGGGACAGCTAGGTGGCTCAGTGGATAGAACTCCAAGCCTAGATTTAGGTGGACCTTGGTTCAAATATGGCCTCAGACAAGTCCTAGCTGTGTGACCTTGGTCAAGTCATTTAACCTCAATTGCATAGTCCATACTGCCTTGGAATCAATTGATTTAAAAAAATTTTTAATTAAATTTTAATTAATTAAAAAATAGAAGAAGAAAAAAAGGAAGAATGGATGGATGGATGGTTGGATTAGCCCAAGGAAGTTGATTATTTGTCTATTGATGTCCTGTCTAGCTGTAAATTGATAATTCTTTGTGATTGAACAACAACTGAATTGTCCTCCAAGTTATGAATAGCTTTAATACTTTCCCCTCACTTTGGCAGGGCTGATGGTGCTAGTAAGAAGACAGGCATGCTGGTCTGCAAACAGGCCAAATTTAATATCAAGGTTGCGACATCCATTCATTCAACAAACATTAATCTCCTACTCTGTGCCAGGTGTTGTGTGAGGCACTGGGTATTCAAAGACCAGAAACAAAAATCTCTCCCGTGAGCCAGAGGGCTATGGCGAGGAGTAATACAACATACAGATTGATAAATCAGTACAAAATGTATACATGTTTTGGGGGAGAAGGCATTAACAACTGGGGGAATCAGAAGAGGATTCATGTAAGAAATGGCTCTTGAGCCCCTGTAGCCTTGAAAGGAAGAAGGGATTCTGAGAGGCAGAAGTGCATTCCAAACATAGTGGGCAGTTTCTGCAAAGACCCAGGTGGGAGATGAAATGTCCCATATGGACAATAGCAAGTTGGCGGGTTTGATTGGACTATGACGGGGAATTATGTATAATTATCCTGGAAAGATAGTTGGAGTACAGATGTTGCTTCTCAAGACAGGCTAAATAACTTTGAAGGTGGAAACAACAGCTAGCAAATTTGTGATGTCTTCTTTTTGTTTATATTTTAACTCCAAAAGCTGTCATTCATTATTTCAGTAATGTTTTATCCCTTGGGCCCAGGCATTTCCATAAGAAAGTGTTGACTGAGCTTGACTTCCTGGTACAAAGAACAAGATTATACTTTTATTTACTAATTACCATTGTAGTCTGAAGTCAAGGGACAGCCTTTTAACTAAAGAAAAAACAACAACAAGACTTTTTGTTTGAAGTAGAAACTGAGGATAATTCATGAGTGTTTCCATTGTTCTTAACCCCAGGAGGCATATGTGTCCATTCTCCAAGTTAAAATTGGTTACTGGAAAACTCGTATGTCATTGTCCAACCCCTTTCTAGCTTTCAGAATATGTGGGTCCAGAAGTAAAAATGAAAATTGAATTCTAAGTTAAGGAGAATCTTGTTATTTCTACGATAGGGTCTGATAGAAGTCAATTCAGTAAGTTTTTATTGGGCAGCCATCATGTGATCAAGTTTGGATACAGTAAGTCTGCAGCTAGGAAACAATGTCTTCGAGAAGTCTCACCAAATTATTTCCCACTTAACACTCAATTAGAGCATCTTGGGATTTAAACCAGAGGTAATCTGGTTCAGAGGTGTTGAACAAGCAATCAGCCCTCAACCGAATATTCCTGAATCAAGTTAAAATGTAATTGTTAAATATTTATCAAAAAAAAAAATCCGTGAGCATATAAATGATGTTATGTGGTTTTCTAAATCAATATGAGGTGGTACAGTGGCCCCTATCTTTTATTCCATTTACAAAGAAAGAGAAAAAGAGAAAAAGAGATGTGTATATATGTTTGTGTATGTTGTTTCTTCTCCAGCTTATTTTGAAGATGAGGAAACTGAAGCAAGCAGGGTTAAGTGACTTGCTTGAGATTATACAGCTAGTCAGGGTCTAAGACAAGTCTTCCTGACTTTTCAGGTCAAGCCCTCTCTACACTGTACCACCTAGCTGCCCAGCCCCCCCCCTCCCCATTTTTATTTGAGTTTGACATTATTGATCTAGTCTTAAAATGAGGAAATAGATGGCCAGAGAGATTAACAGATATATCCTAAGTTTCAGGGTTAGCAGGATTAGATCCCATGTCTTCTGGGTCCAAGTCCACCGATCAGTTGTATTCAAAGACAATAAAAGACAAAAATCCTGATTGTAGCACGGGTGGATATTTGACATATTTGGGACAACATTCCTAAGCTCTGAAGTCTGTAATCAAAGAAAAATTCACCAACACCTTCAGGCATTCTTGGTTCTCTCTCCATATTTCAAATCTAGAACGGATCTTGATTAAGTACTGAATGGAAAAATCAGGATGACTGGCTTTGCTGGCCTTTAACACCTGTGATTTTAGAAAGTGAAACATACTTCTAGCCAGAGCTCCCTGAGTCAGAATGACTTCTTTTCCAAAGATTGTTGTTGATTCAGAAAGACATTTGAGTGTCCTTTGATTTTTACCATATGGCTACCTCCCCCTCCCCATCCCCAAACAAAATAAAACAAATCAAAACCTAACACCCCAAGAGCATATGACCGCAGTGTCCCTATCTGCTCCATCTCTGAAGGTGGGCAGAATCTGACCCCACCCTGGACTTCCACAATATAGTTTTCCTTGGAAGCAGTTCAGAGTTGAAAGATTCAAAACAAATCAGCAGCAGCAATAGGGGCTGCAACACAACCTTCTATGGGGCCCCAAATGCTGCATCCATGCAGCCAGTGATGCTTTCCTTGTCTAGAACCCTTGTGAATAACTTGTGTGCCCTTTGTCTCTTCTGATTTCCGACAGCTGTGTGGGAAGGAGTTTAACCGAATGCACAATCTCATGGGCCATATGCACCTGCACTCAGACAGCAAACCCTTCAAGTGCCTCTATTGTCCCAGCAAATTCACGTTGAAAGGGAATCTGACTCGCCACATGAAGGTCAAACATGGAGTCATGGAGAGAGGATTTCACTCCCAAGGTGAGCTGTCGCTGCTTATTCAAGGCTTTTGTGAATCCCATAACTGAGCTGGAATCGAGAGCAAGAAAGATAACAGATCCTCGCTCTTCTTTATTATTTTTTCAACTGACAATTTCTTTTTGGAGACTTTCTTCATGGGGAGGCAGTGAAAAGAACATTGAACCTGGAGTCAGCAGACCTCAATTCAAATTCCCCAAACTGCCATTTACTAGCTATGTAACCTTGAACAAGTCACCTACTCTTTCTCTTTGGGTTATTTGATTTCCCTCTTTGAAAAATGAGGAGATTGAACTAGGGGAGCTCTAAGGTCCTTTCCAAATCGCCATATGTGTCAAAAGAGGGGTGTTATTTTGGGGAAAGATCCAAGTGAGCAAGCTTACAAAGTCTAAAATGAAAATAAGGAATATGTCTCACACTCCCACAAAAAGAAGGTCTTTAATAGCCCAGGAAAGAGACAATTCTAAGTAATCCAGTGGCTTTTGATAATGAGCTGAAAAGACAGTCTACCAATATTTGTCAGTAAAACACTGTAGTATTCTCCAATCTCCTTCCAAGGAGGGACCCAAACTTCAGGAGGTTAGTAAAGAAATGTCCATCGAATCTGATTATGAAAGTGCTTGAGTTGGGTTTTTTCCAAATACCAGTACAATTCTAATTTTAGCTAAACTGTATTGAGGGAAAGGGAATGGAAGAGAGAAGGAGGAAAAATGAGGTAGACACTGCCTGGAGTGTATAGGATTTAGAAATGTTGGAGATCCTCTAATTTAACTTCTTCATTTAACAATGAAGAAATGAAGCCCCAGGAAGTAAAGTTGAAAAGAACTTTGACAAGGTCATATAGATGGTAAGTAGCAGAGCTTGGATTTGAGCCCAGATCCATTGACTAAACATATTCCAAAACCACATTTTGGGGCAGATTTTACCTCCATTTGATCCCCACTATATATTACCACTTCTCTATTACCTTCTTCATGTAAAGTAAGGGAACAAAACAGAGATAGAGACATTTTTTTTCCTATCACATCTCCATTTTAAGAATATTAGGGAGTAAAGAGGAGGGGCGGTTTTGACTTAGGGCATCCTAGGCCATAGGAATAAAAAATAAACTCCTTTTAAATATTAGATTCAAATTATCCCTCATGAAAAACAAAACATTCTATCAACCTTCTCTTATGCAACAAGTATAGTCCTAAAACTTAATTCAGGAAAGAAAGAAAACTATAGGTCAATATCACTAATGAATATTGAATCAAAAATAACCTCATTTACCCACTGAATCAGTATGACTTGATCACTTGCACTTCAGGGAAATCTTTTGGTCATATGCTCTTCCTTCACTCCCTCTATCATTCTCTTGCAACCCCATGTACCTAAACAAACAAACAGAAAGCCTTTGTCTACGAAAGAAAAAAATACTAAATGTGCAAAAGTTATGTTCTTTTTTACCTTTGTCCTTTCTCCTGCCAATGTTAAAAATAAGATATAAAATTTTATGAAAAGAAAACAAAAAATTTTAGTTATTTCTTTCATCCTCTACAACGTGGACCAGGAGACATCTGATTCTCATTTTTGGATGGGTCTCCTTGGCCTAATTTTATACCTAAACATAGCCAAAAGGAGACCCATCCAAAAATGAGAGTCTCCATTCTTGGGCAAGAGGAATACTACCCATTTATAGAATGATCACTTCTCCATGTTTAATTGTTTTTAAAACCTTACCTTCCATCTTGGAATCAATATTGTGTATTGGTTCCAAGACAGAAGAGCGGTAAGGGCTAAGCAATGGGAGTTAGGTGACTTGCCCAGGGTCACACAGCTAGGAAGTATCTGAGGCCAGATTTGAACCTAGGACCTCCCATCTCTAGACCTGTCTCTCAACCCACTGAGATACCCAGCTGCCCTCCATGGTAAAAATTTAAGAACAGATCTAATATAAAATTCTTGACTCTCTTGCCTCATGAATCCCTAGGTGCATGACTATGATTCTGGAACGTTTATTTTCAGGATTCTATTTAGCCTCAAGACTGCAAGGAACTTCTCTGTTTCTTTCTTTCCATATTTTCTTTAGCACTTTCCTATAAACTCCAAAAACCTTTTCTATTAGAGAAAGGGAACTTCACCTAGGACTTTCTTTTTGTGCTATATAACTTTTTATGTATTCAAATCACACTTAAACCAAAGAACTTTATCAAGTCAAAGTTGTTAAAAATACATTAAGGATCAGTTGATGTCAAACCTTACTCTCTACAGAAAGAAAGTCAGGTCTGAAAATTTCTCTCATCAGTAAATAGACTTTTAGAAATATAAGGAATAACTTCTGGCATAAATATGAAGGCCCATGGTGAAATAATTAGAAAAATTCAAGAGGGAAAAATACGTCATATTTTAAATGTCCTCTAAAATTTCAGCTTTTTTAATGTAGCAGATTTACCAGTAAGATACCTTCCTCATCCCACCCCCTACCATGCTACCAATCCTAATTTCATTTCAGCTTTACTTATATGATCTACATAGAGCTTTAGCCTCACCTTTAGATCACCCTTATTTGACTTAGTCTCACATTTCATTTCATTATTCTGAGATCTGGTATAATCCATGCAAACATATGTTTGTATGTTCCTTATTAATTAGTAAAAGTTCAACATATATCTCATTCAACTAAGCTCTGAGCCCCCTCCTCATTTCAACAGGTATTAATTTAATAAACTGGAAAAATATTCTTTCTCATATAATTACTTATATTTCTCTATGTAATAAAAGTACTAGTTTCCTGGGATTAAATACCTACTAAAGTTACTGAATATAGTGTACAATTTATTTACAATAAATTTACTAATAACAAAGAAATAAATTATTATTTATAATAGTTTAACAATGAGAAAGATCATAGTCAGCCACACCTCAAACCATCCCTGTTATTACAGACAACTTGACTTTATTTATTCATTATTTATTTATTCATTTGTATTTTTATTTATTTATTTTAAGGGCCTTACCTTCCATCTTGGAGTCAATACTGAGTATTGGCTCAAAGGCAGAAGAGTGATAAGGGCTAGACAATGGGAGTCAAGTGACTTGCCCAGGGTCACACAGCTAGGAAGTATCTGAGGCCAGATTTGAACCTAGGACCTCTCGTCTCTAGGCCTGGCTCTCAATTCACTGAGCTACCCAGCTGCCCACCAGACAACTTTACTTTAAAAAATACAGTACGAACACCATTCAGTTTCTTCAGTGTCACAGTTTTTTCATATAATTCTTCTTTATCTTCTTTATAAGATAAAGGTTTTAGAAGTTTATTAAAAAGATTTATCTTTTTTCTTTATGTCTTCTCCAGTTTATCTCCAACCATGACAGAAAAATGCATTTTCAGCTTCTCTGAAGCTATTACTCTTAACATAATTTTTTGTCCAGATTCACTTCTCATAATATTTTTTGTTTCTTCATAAGTTAACAATTCTCCCAAAGAAGTTTTCCACATCCTCTTTCTGTTTGTCTTCTCCATAGTTTCTCTCTAATCATCTACACTAACTCTTCTCAATTTCTCAAAAACTGCTAGGTTTTACTGCCAAATTCTAAACATTTCCATTTGTCTCTTAAAGCTACAGTAAGAGTTAACTGTAACATCAGTATGAGAGGCTTTTGAAACCGGTGTTACAGTTAATGAAAAGACAACTACAGAATCATGTTTTCCTTAATAATTTCAGTGTTTTTAGAAAGTTTGCATGTCTAGTCCCAGCAACAATTTTCTAGGCTACATTAAGATTTTGAAAAGGTATCTACAAAAAGTGAACTCGTGATGAAGCCTACCATGGCAACTAGGAGAAGCTTAACTGTCTGCTCTCTAAAAAAATAATTTAATTATAAAATTCACTCAAAGTTTATGCTCTAACACAAAGCAGAATGAAGTAATTTGGTATTATGTCTAGAGAAGTGAGGAATGTCAGTTTTGTACAAACTGGGCTTTGTCAAGCTTTGTCAATTTATTTTAAAGGGATTGCAGTGCTCTGGTCTGCTAAAGTTGATGGCATTTCTCCATTCTTCTTTCCAAAATGGTCCAAATTAAAACTCAAAGGAAAATGTCCTTCATCAAAGCTCTGACAGGGAAAAGATGTGACCAGGAATATAGGGAACTGATTGTTCCTAACAGATCAGATGGAATTATTTGCTGCTAAATAGTATGATATTTTAGCTAGCCAGTGTCTTACCCTTAAATAAAAACCAAAGGTCTCCAAAAGACTTATTTGGGGGCATTAGAACAGACTGGCAAGGGTTAATCAAATAACATGCCTCCTTAGGTGACTCTGAAGTCTTAGAAAGAATGCCTCAGTTTCTTTTAAGATTTTTTTCGTTACTATCTTCTCTCTTTTTAATCCTCTCCATTTAAAAATATATCTTTCTTCCCTCCTCCATATCCCTTGTAATAAAGCAAAAACAAAACAAAACAAAAAAAACTCAATTCAGCAAAACTAACCTAAAGTCTTGTCAGTAGGTACAATGTTCCACACCTATAGTCCTCCCACTTCTCCAAGAAAGGGAGGAAGACACAATTATTTGTCCCATCTCTGGGTCCCAACTCAGTCATTACAACCACTCAGGAAAATATCCAATTTTCAATTGCTCTTTCTGCTGGGCGTGTTACATCATACCTAAATTCTTTCTTGTTTTCATTAGGTTTTGGAAGAGGAAGGATGGCCCTATCCCAGACAGTAGGGGTGTTGAGGAGCTTGGAACAAGAAGAACCTTTTGACCTTTCCCAGAAAACTCGGGAGAAGGGCACCCCCTTTCACTCTGATGGAGAGAGTGCCAAGGGCAGTTCTTGCCTTGAGGAGGAGGAGGAAGACAATTGCTTTGAGCCTGAGCCGTACAGCCCTGGCGTGTACCAGCAGGACAAGCCCCTGTACCCGCCCCAAGACCTATCTAGAAAAACTGAGCAAGTGATGAAAAGCCTCCAAGAATCCTATGGTGAAGAGAAGGAAGGGACTCTGAATGAAGCCTTGGAGGAGAAAGGGAAAGACAGCATCAGTGTGGAAGGAGGCCAAGAGAGAGACTTTGCATGCAAAGATGAGCTCCGGAGCTTCAGGGCTTTCCAGAGTGGCAGGCTTGAGCCTTCTTTTTCTGATTATCTTTACTTTAAGCACAGGAATGAGAGTTTAAAAGAATTATTGGAGAGGAAAATGGAAAAACAAGCGATGCTTTTAGGTATCTAAATGGACAGCTTCAAAATTACCTTTGGAAAATGAGAAGCCGGCGGCTCAAATGCAGCTTTCAGTAGGAGCTATAATTTGCAGGGGACTGCCCATTTGGGCAGCTCTTTAAAGATGATCGAACCAAATCAGTAAGAACAATTTAAAGCAAAGTAAATGCCTTGCAGGTGGTCTGTTGGCCCTTTAATGTCAATAGCACAGTTTGGCATCTTCTCTTCAGTGTTATTATAGTCCTTACTATTAGAATGATGTAATATCACCTTGGATATTTAATTGCAAATGGACTCTCAGTTGGTTACAGGGATTTTGTTTTCCTCTTTCTAATAATACTCATATGCATCACATCCGTCCCCTTTCTTGCTTGTTGCCAAATAGAAACAATACTTCAGGTATTAACTCACTAATGATGATTTAGTAACAAATAGATATGATAGATCTCAAGAAAATATTTTTTCCCAAATAAACTAAAATATCATGAAGTGCATTTATGATGATAGCATTTAATAGTTCTTTTAAAAGAAATTTTCCACACATACCCTAAAAGACTCTAATAACTCAAGAGGTAGCTATGGAACCTGGATGTTCCCAAAAGGTTGCTGGAAGTCTAAGATGAGATCTAAGATAAGTTTCTATGCCATCAAGTGCCTGAAAAGTTGGACTTAGAGAACAAAAAACAAAACAACAAGCTCCTAACTACATGTACCAGTGTTCTGTCCTTGCTCACTTTTGTTGGGGAAAGACTAGAGACAAAATCTTCATGGTCGTCTGATAACAGGCCGTGTGTTCTAGATCTTCAGCCAAACCTGCAACATGAACATCAGGAAAGAGCACCAGCTGTGGAGTCCAACAATCCTAGGTTCCAGTCCCAGTCTTGGTCATTTGGTACCTGGGTGACCTAGACAATTCCTTTTCCTTCTCTGGGACTTAGTTTTCTCTCCCATAAAGGAAGGGTGTTGGACTGGATGATCTCTAAGACCCTTTCTAGCCTGTGTTCAGAGGATCTTGAGAAATCTGACTGACACCTCACCTAAGCTTTATGCCAACAAAAGCAATGAGGGAAAAAATGCATTTTGATAAGGGAGAATTAATTTATTCATTCTTCAGTCATCTCAGGCCTGGAGCTGGGAAAGAAATTCTCTCTCAAAATTTTAACTTTGACTCTCTGGGATTTTACAACAATGACCGGAAGCCTAACATAAATGAGTTATTATAGCATTATTCACCTGCCTTTGGAATCTTTTCCCTGTAGGACAACAAACACTTGTCCCCTGACTTCTAAACAGCCAAGTCATCAGCATGACTGACTTGGCTCACTCTCAGTAAGAAAACTACAGATTTCCAACTTCCGACTCTGCTTTGCTTTAATCATTGATAGAATATGTACATACATAAAACATCTATATATTGACAAACATGTAGAGGTGTGTGCATACGTGCACATTTTTTGGTATGAAGATGCTTGTGGTATCTGTTTTCATTTCATTTCTTTGAAAAAATGCAATATCCACCTTAATGAGGCTGATGATTTCTAACTGGATGACACTATGCCTATAATTCCACTGGAAGCCACTAGGCAATATGATGGTCTCAAGACACCTTTGTTGCACTTACCTTTATATGTTAATGCCAAATACTTGAAAATTTATCTCTTCTTTGCTGATCTTCCTAGAGATTAGTTCAGGGTTCTGTAATACCAGGGCATTTTCTACATCTAAATAAGTGCCTTCTATATTCAGATACTAAGGTAAGAGTCAACTATATTCAGCATTCCATGTCTTCCACAATTCTCTTTGGGATTCCCATTGCTCCACAGCTCATCCCACTGAGTATTCCTAAGGATTCCAAAACACAGGAAAAGAAGTACTTCATTGAGATGGCACATCATTATGAAAACTCTTCACAAAAAGGAATGAGAAAAGCTATTTGACCAGATATGGTATTCTTCCTTTGATGAACCACTTTATAACAAAAGTCCAACTCCCAAATGGGCAAATTTCTCCCTGATCCAGGAAGCAGAACCTAGCTCTAAATGATCTAACTAGTTCATGTAATATTTCATTTCCTCCCTTTCCCTTCCTTTAGGTCACACTTTGTTGATCACATCAACCAAAATCATTGGTAGTAGTGTCAGAGCAAAAAATGCTTTTCCATTATTTCCAACCTACAAATGTGAAGGCATTGGGCATAGGCTTAAATGCCTTCAATGGGAAAATGTCATAAACTTGACCCACAAGCTTATCCCTATTATAGTCTCCATGGCACTAATTATCAAGTTAGATCTAAAAATCTTACAACAGTGATCAAGCTTAAGTGAGCATCTCACTTCCAAATGAACCCCTCCTTCCCAACCATCATACTTTCATCTGAAAAGTTTTAGAGGTTGGAAGTAGGACAATAAACTCAGTGGTTCCTTTTAAAAATGTTACTTTTGAAAAATCCTTGTCAGATCAGATTTTGGACCACCACATGCTGTACATTTATGTCCATGATAAAGGTTCCTCAGAGTGTCTTGGAATATGCTTTTCTCCTGGCCTTTGTGTTGGCCATCTCATTCCAATGGGCCACTCAACTTCTGGATGAACATTTAGGAAAGTTCATCAGGAAAACTATTTTTAGGTACTAAAAGAATTTAATCAGTTCTCAATTAAGGGAACTTAACATCAGTTCTGAGCAATCATTTTAGATGATAAATAATGCCCTAGAGCAGAAATGTCAAACATTGTAGCCTGGGCAGATAGAACCAGATTAAAATGTAACAGGGAACTATTTAAGAAAATGAATGAAAAAATGATAAAACATAGATAATAAAATGTGGTTTCCTAAATCAATGTTACCTGAAGTGATCCTTTTGTATAGTTTAGTGGCTCCATTTCTATTTAATAAGAATAATAATATATAGTGCTTACATTTTGTTGAGTGCTTTAGTCATCTCATTTGATCCTCACCACAATCCTGGGAAATGGGTGCTATTATTATCATCCCTACTTTACAGATGAGAAAACCGAGGCAAACAGGAGGTAAATGATTTGCCATGGGTCTCACAACTAATAAGTAAAACATTTTGTTAAATATTTCCAGTCTGAGACTAGATTTGAACTCAAACGTTCCTGACCCCAGAACCATCACTTTATCCACTGTGCCATCTAGCTGCCCTTGAGTTTGATGCTACTGCTCTAGAGTTTCCAGTATAGGCTCCAGGAATATGCCAACATATTGTTATTTAATAACATTCCAAAGGTAGGTATAAATTTTCCATCTCTGTTACATAGGTGGGAGCCAATATTAGTCAGATGATTTACACAGCTGTAATTCATCTCTTTTATCCATTCTACTCTCTACTTCTGCCCTTTCATCCCTCTCTTACTCTGCCCCTTTAAAATTGTATTCTTCCCCAGCCAAAAACATGAGGTTGAAATACATCACCAGTTGCATCCTCCACAGGGCATGGAGGTAAGAGATTTAAGTGTGTTTGTCTATAGAAGGTGCTATGCACATACCCTATTAAGCTAAGAAGGTATTTAATGAGATATTAACACGATGTTTAGGATTTCAATCTTTGCTAAGCAGGAATAGGACATAACAGAGCTAACTTTTAGAACACATTTGGAAAACACACCAAATGTGAATGTACAGCTAGTTTGTTATTTAAAAGGAAGAAGCCAAGTGTACAGCAACCCAAGTTGTGGATACTTAACTTTCTGCTTCACTGCTAAAGCAGTTTTATCTGAAAATAACATGCAGCCTGTATTTTGTTAACTTAAATGAATAAAAAGACTTGTTAAAAAAACCAGTTTGGTTTTTGTTTTAAGGAAAACTTCTGCAAGGAAAAGACCTGTATGTTCCTGCCCTCTGGATCCATCCATTTCCAAGCTTACTTTTTTTTTTGTTGCTTATACTTTGTATTTGAGAATCTGAGTACCTGTTGTTTTCTCTTAGTTTAGGGGTTCCTTTTTTCAATTCATTATCTATTTTTTAAATTAAAAAAATTTTTTGAGTTCTATATTCTCTCTTTCCCTTCTGGCCCTCCCCTACTCACTAAGACAAGCAATGTGATACCCATTATATGCATGAAATCATGCAAAACATGTCTCCACATTAGCCATGTCACCAAAAAAAACCCAAGAAAAATAAAGTGAGAAAATTATACTTCAATTTGCATGCAGAGATCATCAGAATTTTTCATCATGAGTCTTTTCAAATTGTCTTAGATTCTTGTATTCATCAGAGTAGCCAAGTCTTTCAGAGTTGATCATCATTCTAGCATTGCTGTTATTGTGCATCATCATTTCCTGCTTCTTCTCATTTCACTTTGCATCAATTCATATAGGTCTTGCCATGTTTTTCTGAACCATCCCCCAACAGTTTTTATATCATAATTTTATTCTATCATAATCATGTGCCACAGCTTGTTTATCCATTCTCCAAATGATGAGCATCCCCTCAATTTCCAATTCTTTGCCACCACAAAAGGAAGTGCTATGTTTTTTAACAAATAGATCTTTTTCTTTTACTTCTTTGGAATTAGTAGTGGTATTGATGGTTCAAATAAGTATGCACAGTTTTATAGTCCTTTGGGCATAGTTATAAATTGTTTTCCAGAATGGTTAGACCAGTTCACAACTCATCCAAGACAGGAAGTCCTAGGTTCAAGTCTGACCTCAGCCACTCCCTAGCTGTGTGACCCTGGGCAAGTCACTTAACCTCAATACACAGTATTGACTACAAGTAGGAAGGTAAGGGTTTAAAAAAATCAATGATTTTTATATATCTTTGTTGTTGCTGTTTTATTGATTTAGTTGTATCTAACTCTTTGTGACCCCATTTGGGGTTATCTTGGTGAATATACTGGATTGATTTGCCATTTCCTTCTCTAACTCATTTTACAGTTGAAGGCAGACAGGGTGAGGTGACTTGCCTGGGGAGCACAAACTAGTAAGTGTCTGTGGCCAGATTTGAATTCAGGAAGATTAGTCTACTGTGCCACCTAGTTACCCCATAATCTCAGTTTACACAAAATCTATTGGTCTCAGTTTCCACCCCACTACATTAAAAAAATAATAATAGCTATGAACATTACAGGTACTCCATAAATATTTCTTTAGTGAGTGAATCAAATAAAAAGTAATAAAACACTTCATGGACTAGCTGTTCAGAGCTGGAAGTAGGAAACAGAACTCTGAAATACTCATTGTCATAAACTTAGCTTCTGAGTAAAAAGGGAAAACTACTCCCAAGCGCTTTTATTTTCTCAGAGTCAGAAGGAACCTCAGAGGCCATCTGGTCTAACTTCCACCTGATTGAGAATATCTAGCACTCTCAAGAAGAGACATCCAGCTTTCACTTCAAGACTGTCAATGAGGCAAAACCCAGCAGAACCTATCAAGGCAACTCATTCTTCTTAGGGACAGGCTCTAACAAGAAAGTTTTCCTATCTATCAAGTCTAAATCCAAGACCGTTACTTCCACATAGTTCTGCTTTCCAGGGTCAAACTAAATAATTCTAATTTTTATTCCTTCTGGCATTTCTTCAAATGCTTAAAGTCAACTCTCTCATCCACCCTGTTTTCTTTTATCTCTACTTCCTTCAAACTGTCTTCGGATGGTATGTTCTCATAATAAATTGGCCCATAATCCTGGCTATCTTCTTCTGGATGTGTTGGAGTTTACCTATGAGACCAAAATGAATAATTGAACAAGTTACTTCATATAAAGTCTAAGTAAGGCAGGGTAGAATGGCACTATTTATGCTTCTCTTAATGAAAATAAGATAACATCATCTTTTAGGGATGTGTGGCACAGTGTTGATTCTAATTAAAAATATAATCTACTTAACCTTCCTGTCCCCTCCTCAGCCATATCTTTTTCACAGTAAGTAAATATTTTCTGATCAAGTCTTGCCCATCCTGAACTTGCAAAGTTGATTTTTTGAACCAAAGTGTAGAAATTTACATTTGTGCCTATTAGATTTCAGATGAATATTTGGCCCTTTATTCTAGCCTGTCAAGGTCTTTTTTGGATTCACACTTGTTATCTAATATTTTAGCTATCCTTTTTATGATTAATTTTTTAAATCAGCTAATGACATTTATTGAGTACATACCATGTATGTATAGCCTCTTCTTTATTGAGACTATTTTTAATGTGGGTATCATTTGTCTTTGTTTCTTCTCCAGAACTGGCACAATATTTTGTATATAATTAGTGTTTGATAAATGTTTGTTGAACGTTTTAAAGATGACTGTTAATGGAAATGTGCAACTGAATCAATTATACTTCTGAAACACTGGAATGAAATATTTTTCCTTGCCTGGGGAACAAGATGCCCATTAACATGAGCTCCATTGAATGTTATTGCAACCTTAGTCCATGTCTCAGTTCTTTTTCCTTCTAACTCTCCACTCCTGTGAACATCCCCATATGCCTCATGTTTCCTCTGATATGTAGTAATAGCTGCATATAACTTTCGGCTTTGTTTTACCTCTTTTAAATGGAAGGGAATGAGTTAGTAATCCTTTCAAGCATTTTGTCACCTGTAATCTTGAAACGCATGCTCTCTATGTGGAAACTTTGGTCCAGTTATTCTCCCCAGCCTCCAAGACTCTTGGCTCACATGAATTGGGTCTTAACTTAGGAATGGTCCAAAAGACTTAAATCTTTTTTAGCTTATTTTGCCCCTTTTTGAGAGTTTACACTGGGAAATCTCCAAATATAGTTTATGTACAACTCATACCTAAATTTCTTGTCACCTAATCTGGGTGACAAGATTCTCAAATCCAATACATTTACCTTACATTTAAAATATGCTACCATTATAGCTATTATTTTTCCATATAGACAATTCAGATGGTTCAAAGTACTCAAAGGAGACCATAAATAGATACAGAAAACACTCAGAATAGCCCATGAATAATTAATAGGATTCTTTTCTCTAGTCAATCAATAGGATTCTCCTCCATTGGGTCTCAGTTTTCTACCAAGATCTTAGAGTCCTTGGACTTCCCTCAGAAAGGTACTAAAATTAAATCTGCTAATAAAACAGTACCTTTCCAGGACTACAAATTCCTAAGTCAACCCAGGATCCTGTATAGACCCTCCCAAATGTTATGCCCCTCTTTCAAACATCCCTCACCCATGCCTTATGGTTTGAGATTTCTCTAGAAGGAAAACACATTTAGAGGTTTCTGGTTCCTTTTGGACCTGCACTATCTGAATCATTCCAATCAATAGTATAGAGCAAAATATAGACATTCTGTACCTCTATGTCATAATCTATTATCTTTCTTCTAACTTGATGGTTCCTGTGGATCAGAGGTGTCACACTTAATTGGGAAATATTAAACCAAATAAATAAAAATACAATATAACACAGATAATGTTATTTTGTAGTTTTCTAAGTTAATATGTGGCCTTTGAGGATTTTCCTGTTGGATTTTGACACTACTACTATAGACAATTCTCTTCTCTCTCCAAAAGATAATGCTGCTCAAGAATTCTACTTATCACCCTAGAAGGAAGCAAGAAGGGATTTTTAAAGTTATACTATATGCCAGGTACTATGGTTAAGTGCTTTACCATTAGGAAGATAAATATTATTATTATCCCCATTTCACAACTGAGGAAACTGAAGCAGATCCAAGAGGTTAAATGACTTGACCAGAATCACAATTAGTAAGTGTCTGAGACCAGACATAAACTCAGCTGTTTCTGAAACTGGTCCCTACTAGCTGCTTCTAGCAAATAAGATACCCAAACTTCCAAACTTGGGGTTACTTTTTAGGCAATACCCATGCTTGGTGCTGTTCCCCAAATTTCCCATATCTTGGTAGAAGATCAAGTTTTGAAGACACATTGACAAGAAAAATTTTAATTCCACTTCTTCCACAGAGAAGGCTAAAGTTCAGACATTCTCTATGGACTCTCCCTACCACAGGCCACATGGACAAAAAACATATATGTTTTAAGAAAAACTCATCACAAATTCAAATGCTTCATTGATGTGCTTTCACAGGATTATCAGTTCCTAATGCCTTCCCCTACCACACACACACACACCTACAACAGACACTTCTGTCACAATAAAATTCAACAAAGGAAAACCAATAGTCATATTGAGTAGGTCTGGCATCATATGCATCATTTCCACTCTCTAGTCCACCATCACTCTACTGGGGAGGGAGCCATGTTTCATCAAAGCTAGTTCATGAAAGTCACAATTAGTCACTGAATTAATCAAAGTTCTTATAGCTTCCAATATTATCTGTCATCTTTCATATTATTGTGATCATCATATAAATTATTCTCTTAATTGTTGCTCTGTAGTAGTTCATATAAATCCTAATAATATAATATCCCCAAATTCTTCATATTTATCATGTCTTATGGCCCAAAAATATTTCATTACTTTAAGAAACCACAACTTGTTTTATCCATTTTCCAACTGATGGACATGCTCTTTGTTTCTAATTTGTTGCTACCACAAAAGTGCTGCTATAAATATTCTTGTATATTTGACCTCTCTTTGCTGAGCTTGTTTTCAATGTGCTTGTTTACAGTTTTTTGCTAGCACAGAAAAGTGTTACTATAAATGTTTTTGTATATTTGACCTCCATTTTATTGAGGGCCTTTGACCTCCTTGGGTTATAAGCCTCGAAACAGTATCTACTTGGTCTAAGAATATGTGCAGTTTAGGGATTTTTCTAATGCAGCACAAATTTCCATAGAAACTGGACTAATTCAAAGCTCTAAAAAATGTCTGATTTCCCAAAAAAAACTCCTCCATTTGCTATTTTCATCTTTTTTCATCTTTGTTACTATGATGGATGTGAGGTAACTTTTTTCCTATATATCCCTCTGTAATAAAACCTGCTCCATCATTTCCCTGGTTACTGCCATTTTTGATCAACCAATCAGTCAATCAACAAATATTTATTAAGCATATAATATATGCCAGACACTGTGCTAAACACGGGGCTAAAATACAGGGAGTGCAATAACCCTCACTAGAAAAGATTTTACTAAAATAGTCTGTGAAAGTCTTTCTCTCAAGAATTCTCCTTCTGGGCCAAGCAGACAAGAAAACTATAGGCGAACAAATGAAGCTCCTATTTGTTTCTGCCCTAAGGCAAAACCAAGAACCTTAATGGTTGCTGGTTGGGAGATATAAGGGAAAACAGAGAGTTCTCCACTTTGTTGTCAAGCAAAACATGAGAGACTTCATTAAAGTTCTTTGCTGAAGTAGAAACACAGTATATCAACATTTCCTTCATCTGCCAGTCTTATTCCTTTGTCAAAAAGGGAGATCAGGTTAGTGTGGCACTGGCTTTTGGTGATTACTACTTCACTATCTAACTGTTTGCCAACCATCCCTTTAATTTTACAATTACATTTCTTTGCATTTTTGTTCTAGTATTTTGTCAAGTATAGAAAGCATGTTCAATGGTTTATAGCTTACAGGTGAGGCTATTCCCTTTAAAAAATGAGCACATTTGTCCTACTCCAGTCCTTTAGTACCGTACCTTTCTCTTATTTTCCACAATCTTTCTTTAAAAAAAAAACACCTCATTTTTAATTTTGGTTCCAAATTATTTCCCTCTTTTTAATCCCTTCTCCACTCTCCAGTAGGTAGACCATACGCTATCCATTATGCATATGAAGTCATACAAAATATATTTACCCATTATTCATGTTCTTGAGGGGGAGGGTGGTGAGGGAAAGGGAACAAGAAAAATAAGCAAAGGAAAAAATATACTTCAATCTGCTCCTAGAATCCATCAGTCCTCTATCTATGGGTTCCATGATCTTTCAAAAACATCAACATCAGCTTGACAATTTTATTTGTCGATTCTGTTAATACCCTAGAGTGCATGTGTGGATCTGGTGGCAAGAATTCATTGAGGACAACTATTTGCTCTCTAATATGTACTTCATGTTTTGCCTCCCTGCTTGCCCTTTTTGATTCTATCATTCCCAGTCTAAAAATCATGTTTGTTTGTTTTTTCTTACCTTCAGCCTTGGAACCAATACTCTGTATTGGCAAGGGCTAGGCAATGGGAGCTAAGTGACTTGTTACATAGCTAGGAAGTTTATGAGATCAGATTTGAACCCAGGACCTCCTGGCTCTCAATCCATTGTGCTACCCAGCTGCCCCATAAAAGTCATGTTTTCTTGAAAAAGAAAACATGCAAAATATGAGTTAAGTATTTAGCCTTTTTCCTAATCATCTGCTATCATTATGCCATAATTATGCCTTAAGAATGACCTTACTACATATTTGATCTTCTACTTGTCCTAACATTGTTAGAAATAAATAGATAAACCAAACCCCCATATACTCAACAAAGCCTCTTTGCTGTCATTGAAGTGAGCCCTGCAATTAAGTTCCTGTGAACCTCATAGCCTACATAAAATGAATTTATTGGTAGACATTTCTAGTTGGACATGATTTTCTTTTGACAGTTTTTTAGTATGGGGTCCTTTGCCTCCTTCCTTGAATTGTTAAAAAGTGAAGTAAGGGACCCTGAGACTCACAAAAGTTTCCATAATAAGCAAAAAAAAAACACCATTCAAGAAGAATTAGCCATGTAGCCTCTTTATCTGATGACTTTTGGCATTGTGCTAGGGACTAGAGATACAAAGTTAAAAAATAAAACATCCCCTGTCCTCAAAGAGCTTGCTCACTTTCTAGTGAAAGAAAGGAATCGCTATGTGGCATTGGGTATAGAGTAATGGGCCTGAAATTAGAAAGACTCATCTTCCTGAGATCAAAACTGGCTTCAGACTATTTCTAGTCCTGTGACCCTGGGCAAGTCATTTAACCCTAATGGCCTCAGTTTCTTCATCTGTCAAATGAACTGGAAAAGGAAATGGCAAACCACTCCAGAATCTTTTTCCCACCTGGGGTTGCAGAGTCAGACATGAATCATTGTCTGGGATCAAGGCTTAGATCAAGACTCTTTGGGGTCAAGGGATGCTGCTGGATAGAACTACAAGACAACCTGAGGTCCCAGAAGACACTTTCACAAGTTATCTCCCATATCTGAAACTCCTTCCTCATCTCTACCTCTTAGCTTTCCTAACTCCCTTCAAGTCCCACCCAAAATCCTATCTTCTGCAGCAATCCTTTCCTAATTATCCTTAATCTCAGTGCCTTTCCCCTGGCATGATCTCCAATTTATCCTTTGTATCTTCTATTTGCACCTGGTGCTTTGTATGTAGACTCCCCCATTAGACAGTGAGTTTCTTGAGGCCAGGAACTGTCTTTGCCTTTCTTTGAATCCTTTAGCACTTTGCAACATGCCTGGCATATAGAAAATAGTCAACAACTGCTTTTTTATTTAATTTAAGGACTTCAACTTGAAAGGAAAACTAGGAAGCAAAATTTAGGAGGGATGGAGGTTCCCATTAGCAAAATCTAAGAGAAATTGAAGCTCTCATCATAATAAGTGCTTGATTAATATGTGAATTGAATTGAGCCGAATCCTAGTCCTACCCAGAGTGACTGAGCATTCAATAGTTCTCTGGGTCTAGTTCTCCTCTTTAGAATGAGAAGGTTTAGATTAGATCGCTTCCAAGGTCCTTTGCAGATTGAAATCTGTAATCCTGTGATCTTAGATCTCTTCTTCTGAACCGTAAAAACTACTGAGGGAAAGTTAGATGTCAGGAGGGGTGACAGTCTTAGGACATAGTCCTCATTGTCTCTCACTGCTCTCTCCTCCACCCTGCCACCAACAGCACGATAAGTGAATAGGAAATGACAAGTATGTTAATTCTGGAAACATGGAAGGACCTACATGAAATTAGGAAGAGTGAAATGAGTAGAACCAAGAGAATATTCTATATAGCAACAAAAATACTGTTTGAAGAATGACTTGTGTATATCCACCTCCAAAGAAAGAACAGAAAATTTAGAAATAAGCAAGACATCATTTTATATATTCATATATCTTTTTGTTAAAGGGTGCCTTCTCTAAAGGGGGAATGGAGGAAAAGGGAGGGAGTTAACCAGGTATCTTAATGTAACAAACTAATAAAGAAATTTAAATTAAAAAGAGAAGTAAATAGAAGAAAAGGATCTTTATGTGCAAGAATATTTGTAGCATCCCTTTTTGAAGTTACAAAGAATTAGAAAAAAACAGGGACCCATTAATCAGGGAACTGCTAAACAAACTGGAGTATATGAATGTAATAGAATATTATTGTGTCATAAAAAATGATGCCTATAACTGATACAGAGAAATGTGAAAAAGACTTGGATAAGCTATTGCAGATTGAAGCAACAGCACCAGAAGAACAATTATGCAAGAACAACAAAAATAGTATGAAGAAAAAGCAATTTTGAAAAACCTTAGAACTCTGATCAAAGCAGCAAGTAATAATGACATCAAAAGATTGATGTTGAAGCATTTCTCCCCCTTCTTGACAGAGAGGTAAATGCACTAGAGATGCAGAAACGAGATAGGTAGACTCAGATCAGGACAATGTATTGATGTATTTGTTGCAAAGGAAGGCTTCTCCCTGGGAAAGAGAGGTAGAAATTGGTGAATAGTGAAAGATATTTAAAAAAGGGCACCTGTAAAACTTTTTTTCTAAATTCACAAAAGAAAACACAAAGGTAGAGGATATAAATAAACAGAACCATTTTGTTACTACAGTGTTATATGCAATATATGTTGATTTTTTAAACCCTTATCTTCTGTCTTAGAATTATTACTATGTATTGATTCTAAGGCAGAACAGAAGGAGCTAGGCAATGGAATTTAAGTGACTTGCCCAGGGTCACACAACTAGTAAAAGTGTCTAAGGTCAAATGTGAACCCAGGACCTCCTATCTCTAGACCTGACTGTCAGTCCTTTGAGCCACCTAGCTGCCCCCATATGGTGATTTAAAAAAAACAACAACCTAACAGTTCACAGTTTCTTATACAAAGCTATTTTTATTCTTTCTTTGTGTACTGAAATGGGGAAAGGCAAGATAATGGGGGAGGGGAAGGAAAAAGCATTTTTTACACACTGTTAAGTACTCATATCTCTAAGTACATAGATCTAGGGGCAGGGGCTAATATTATTTCCATGTTAGCAAAGTTTTAGAGAAAACTGAGGCAAACAGATTAAGTGGCTTGTATTTATGATGAATTTCACAATCAAAAGGAGAGAAAAAAAGTGAGAGTTAAGAAAAGAGGTGGCCAGAAAGGAAAGGAATTGGAATCACCCACTAGCACTTACCTCATCAAAAAAAAAATCATTATTTAAAAGATGAAGCTAGAATTATTTAGAATTTTTTTAAACCCTTACTTTCTGTTTTAGAATAAAACTGTGCATTGGTTCCGTGGCAGAAGAGCTGTAAGGGGTAGGCAGTTGCCTAGGCATACACAGCTAGGAAGTATCTGAGGTCATATTTGAACCTGGCCTCCCTACTCTTCCCTGCCAGGCCTCCAGGTCTGGCTCTCTGTCCACTGAGCCACCTAGCTGCTCCCAGAAGTTTTCCTTATGTAGAATGCTTCATTTTCCAATGGTATTCAATTACTCAAAGCCTTTCGACATTTAAGTGCCTACTATGTATAAGGAACTGCATTAATAAATCCTAGAGATAAAAACTTTATAAGTAACAGGTATTTCCTTCAAATTGCTTAGTCTAAAGTGGTCTGAGGTTCTTAATCTGCGAACTGTGAACTTAAAAAAACATTTTTTTTGGTAATTGTGTTTCAATAAAATTAGTTTCCTCTGTAATCCTATAGATTATATTTTATGAATGTAAAAGCATTCTTTGAAAGGATTCATGAGTTTCACCAGCTTGCTCTGTACCCATGTGCCCATGACACAAAAAAGCTAAAGAATCCCTAGTTTCACAGGTGGGCATACAATGTATTATCATAGGATTCAAAGTTGGAAGGAAACTCAGAGATCTAGTTGAGCCCTTCATTTTACACATGAAGAAGTGGAAACTCAGACTTGCATAGAAGTAGAGATAGGATTAGAAACTATGTCCTCGAACCCAAATCCAAAGCACTTTTCAAGGTAGGCAAGGATGGGTTGGTAAATATTTAACAAATAATTTTTAACTTTCTAACTAAACTAACTTTCTAACTTTTTAACTAAAAAATATTTAACTTTCTGGGGGAGGGAGGGGTGAGATGTTTGGAGACACACTTTTAATCTTAATCTACATTATTAACATTTTCTACAAGACTGTCTAGAATCTAGACAATCAACAAAAAATAAGTAAATCCTTGATTTGTAACAGTTTGCCTATTTCTAAGATATAATTGTTCTTACGGGAAATTTAACAATCAGTTCAGGCTGAAAGTAAGATATGGAAAATATTATAATTAAAATTAAAAAAACAATGAGGAGTAGCAGACAAAGACTTCTGGGAACATCTGGAGAGAAAGATCACTTTTAGTTGGGTGATTCAGAAAGGATGTCACAGGGCACCTGAGCTGAAAGAGAGAGAATATTCCAGGAATAGAAGAAAAGCTGTACAAGTGCAAAGAGGAGGTTCTACATAAGATGTCCCTGCAGTATAGCTCCCTAAAGTCAGAAAGAACATGGCGATGACAAAAAATTTGAGAATGATGTAGCAAGGCACTTAATAAGTAAATATAAGGAGCAGCTAGGTGGCTCAGAGTATAGAGCCAGAACTGCAGTTGGGAGAATCCGGGTTCAAATCTCCTTCAGACTCTTCCTAGCTGCGTGACCCTGGGCAAGTTGCTTAACCTCAATTGCTTGACTCTTCTGTCTTAGAGTTGTTTCTAAGATAGAAGGTAAGAGTCTTTTTAAAAATTAAAAATAAACAAATGTGGCAATTTTACTAAAGTGAATAATAAACAGTGACATTCACATAATACTTTAAGGTTTACAAAGCACTTTATAAAGATCGCCTTTTCGACCTCATGACAACTCCCTGAGGTAGGTACTACTAGACACATGTATTCGATACTATTAGAGGTATTAGATATTATCAATACTATAGGCACTAGATTATACTACAAGTGCTAGATAAAATTACAGATATTAGATATTATTAATACTGCAGTTATTAGATAAACACTTATTATCTTTCCCATTTTTCAGTGGGAAAAAACTACCAAGATAACTTTGAGTATCTTTATTTAAATAATAACTTGAAATAAACATTAAAATTTATTTTTTAAAATATATTTTTTTTATTCCAGTAACATATTTACACATGAGTTTTCCAAGGTTACATGATACATGTTGTTTCCCTCTCCCCTCCCGGAGTTGACAAGCAATTCCACTAATAAACTTTAAAATTTAAGCAAACTTTATATAATGTGACCAAATGGCTAATAAAGCAAGATTTGAACTTAGTCCTCTCCTGACTTCAAGCTTCAGGGTTCTTCCCAGTGTACTACCCAATATAGGAAGAAAGAAAGGAACAAAGAAGTATTAGTGGAAAGGTCTTTGCCCTTGAGTGGTTCAAAGTTTCCCTTAAATAGGCTGAGGCTAGCAGAAATGTGGCTAATGACTTCCTGTCTTTGGATCATAGCAAACTGGAAGCAATCTCAGAGATCAATTTACAGATGAGGAAACTGAGGTCCGAAGGAGTTAATTGGTTTACTCAGAGTCACCCTGATAGCCAAGAGCAAAGTCAGAATTGGAATGTGGGTCCTCCAATTTCAGTGCATGGGGATCTTCCTGCTTTTTCCAAAGCTCTCCAGCTAAAAACTTCTAACCGAGTGAGGCACCCAGGTGAAAGTCTTGGCCAAAGCTCTGGTGTTTTATCTTGTGAACCAGAGCAGACACATGACAAACTCGTTCTGCATGTGGAGGAAGACATGCCTGTTTGATAGCTGGGGAGTGACCTGCTCGAGTCCCAGGCGGCTTCAGTATCAGCAGCTCTCACCATTTCCTCTCCACTAGATGCAACAATATATTAAGAAAAAAATAAGGAGATGGCTGGCTCTTTTCATGATTTTCCTTTTTAAATTTTGTTGAAAATGGAACTGTGTTCTCTTGATCCTTTAAACAAATGAAGGGGAAGCGGAAGCAAAAAGATTTCTCTTCTTTCCCCCAGGGACCAGGCTGTGTTTCTAGAACAATGTGGGGAAAACATCGGTCCATCTGCAGCCTTGTCAGGTTGCCCCAATGTGATTTTCGGTAGGAAGTGTTGGATGAAAACCATTTATATGTCAGAGAAAGTGATGGAGCCACATCCTTTGAATCAAAGATCTTTATTGGCTCCCCTCTTAAATAGACGATGAAAGAAATCTCTGATCTTGTACCAAACTAGAAGCCCAGCCAAGTAGGTCTTGCCTGTGCGTGGTATGTGTGGATCTAGTGGTGCTGGGGAGTGAAGAGTCAGGGCATAAAAGAGCCTGTGGAAGAATCTCAGTGGTAAATTGGAGTAGTGACAGTGAGGTGCCTAGCATCAAGAGTGGCACATCAATAAGAATAATGATACTAATACTAGATGAAAAGGTAGTTTCTCTCTCTCCTTCTCTCTCTCTCTCTCTCTCTCTCTCTCTCTCTCTCTCTCTCTCTCTCTCTCGCTCTCTCGCTCTCTCGCTCTCTCGCTCTCTCGCTCTCTCTGTCACTACCCCACCCCAAACCCTTACCCTCTCTCTTAGAATCAATACTTGTATTGGTTCCAAGACAGAAGAGTGGCAAGGGCTAGGCAATGGGGGTTAAGTGACACAGGGTCATATATCTAGGAAGAAATCTGTCTAAGGTCAGATTTGAACTCAGGATCTCCCATCTCCAGGTTTGACTCAATCCACTGAGCTACCTAATTGCCCCATAGACAGTGGACAGAAAACCAATTTCAGAATCAGGAAGAAGACATGAGTTCAAGGTCTGCCTCTGATTCATCCTGGCTCTGGAATCCTGATACACTTCACCTCTTAGAGCCCCCAAGCAACTCTCAAAGACCATAAATTGATGAGAGGATGAAGAGCAGTACTGATAGAGACAATTTCTTCATTAGGAGTGCCTTTTATCAGTCAAATCACAGATCTGTTCACCTGAACAACCTGTTGCCTGCTCCAACATGGATTTGTTAGGAAATTTTAGGCATGCCAATGACTTGTCATTTTCACTAAGCTTTCTTGTAGCATGCTATGTTTATAAGGTGACTTTTACATTGGAAATGTTTGTAAAGTGGTTTTTTTCATTGTTCAGATTTTTTATTCTGGGAGAAAGCATAGTGATGAAGAAAGAGTCTTGGCCTGGGATTCAGGAGACCACAGTTCTGCCAATAACTGGCTTTGGAACCTTTGGGAAATCAAACTGGGCTGTAGTTTCCTCGCCTGTGTAAAGTAAGGCATTGAAACAGATGGTTTCTCAGGTTCCTCCTGGTTCTAACTTTCTGTGATTCTACAGGCCAGTATGACTTCTCAGGTTTACAAGATGAAAACAAAAAACTGGGGCACTGAGGAATAAGATATTTAGCAAAACTGGAAAAAGATTTAGGGACTCAAGCTCTTACTTCCTCTTCAGCCTCCATGTGTTCCATCTCTGAACATGAGATGGGTGTAACCATAGCTACTTTTGAGAAGTGGAATCAGGTTTATGGATGGACTAATTAGTTAATGTCCTCAAGCTAATCTTACAGTGTCACAGTTCTACATGAATGTTACTTCAGGCTAGGTCAACTCAATCTTTTGTGGTGCTTTCTTTTTTTGAAGGGGCTAGAAAGAAAGAAGGAAAAGGAGAGAGGGGACAGAGAAGAATGAAAGGGGAGAAATATAGGGAATTGGTACCAAGGGGAGGGAGAAAGAGAGGGTGAAGAAGAGAGAGAAAGTGAGAGCTAGAGAACCAGAAATAATATCCGACATTTAGAAAACACTTTTTCATAATATACATACTAATAGACTACCTAGCAATATAAGTTCCTTATCTCTCTTCTTTTCCTGACATGGATGGTTAGAACAATCTCTTCCTCTTTGTTGTGGTTTCACTGAAGAGGCTTTTAGTCTTTTGATACTCAGAAACACTAGTAGTACAAGACTTGCAAACATTTGGAGAATCTCAGCATCAACAGAAATACGTTTTGATTAGGCTTTAGGCAAAACAGTTTTTTAAAAAGTAAGAAAAAATAAAGCAAAGCAAAAAATGTTTTTAATTGTTTTTCATTAAAATTTTCCCAATTAAATTTTTAAATGTTAACATTTTTAAAATTTTGAGTGCTAAAATTCTCTTTCTCCCTCATGTTCCTCCTTGAGAAAGCAAGCAATATATGGATTATACATGTAAAGTCATGCAAAACATGTTTCCACATAGCCATGTTGCAAAAGAAACCAAGAAAAAATAAAGTGAAAAAGGATAATTCAGCCTGTACTCCAAGTTCATTAGTTCTCTCTTTGGAAATGGGTCGCATTTTTCATGACTTCTTTGGGATTTTCTTGAATCATTCCATTGATCAAAATAGCTACATTGATCACAATTACAATATTACCATTTCTATATACATTGTTCTCCTGGTTCTACTCACTTAAATTTGTATCAGTTCATATAAGACTTCCTCTGAAACCATTCTGCTCTTTGTTTCTATTAGCACAACAATATTCCATCACAATCATATACCACAAATTGTTCAGCCATTACTCAATGGATGGGCATCCCCCCAATGTCCAATTATTTGCCACCAAGTAAAGACTCGTTATAAATATTCTTGTGCATATAGATCTTTTTTTCCTTTTTCTTTGATCTCTTTGGTAAATCTATTGCTGGGTCAAAGGGTATGCACAGTTTTATAGCCCTTTGGGCATAGTTCCAAACTGCTCTCTTAAACTGTACCAGCAGTGCATTAATGTCCCTATTTTTCCACTTCCTCTCCAGCATTTGTCACTTTCCTTTTCTGTCATGTTAGCTAATCTAATAGATATTCAGTGGGTAGTATCTCAGAGTTGTTCTGATTTGAATTTTTTTTAATGAATAGTGATTTACAACATTTATTCATGAAAGCTAAGAAAAATATTAAAAATATAGAAAAAGTCTGACAGGCGTAGTAGACTTCTCATAAATATACACATACACATACAAAGAATTAATATAAGAATATATTTTCATAACTCTTCTTGGAGATCAAGCATGATCATTATAATTTTATAGTATTCAGTTTCTATTATTTTATTTTTATTGTGATCCTTTCCATTTACATTGTTGTAGTCCTATGTGTGTATATATATATATATGTATATATATATATAGTTCTCTCAATTCTACTTATTTCACTTTGTATCATAGTCATCATTTGTTAAAACAAAGTAATATTCAATCAATTTGATATATAGTGTGTTTAGCCATTCCAGCATGAATGAGCTTTTTCCTCAGCTCTTTGTTAATACAAAAAGTGCTGGGGCAGCTAGGTAGCACCATATAGAGTGCCAGACTTGGATTAAGGAGGACCTCACTTCAACTCTGGCCTCAGACTCTTCCTACCTGTGTGACCCTGGGCAAGTCACTTAATCCAAATTGCTCAGCCTGTGCCACTCTTCAGTCTTACAATTTATACTAAGATGATAAGAGGTTTTTTTTAAATGCCGCCATGCCTAGTTTGGTATACAGTATGCAGGGCCCTTCTTTTTGTCATTATCCTTCCTTGGGGTATATACCTGCCGGTGGAAACTATTGGTCAAAAGTTATGGACATTTAGTCATTCTCTTGGAACTCCCAGTTTGCTTTTCAGAATAATTAGACTAATTCCTAGCTCTACCAACAATGCATTAATTAGTTTACCCATTTTTCCATAATTCCTCCAACATTGACTATTTCCATCTTTTGTAATATTGCTAATTTGCTAGGTGTGAGGTGAAAACTCAGAGTTATTTTGATTCATATTTCTTTTTGTTAGCAATTTGGAGCAATCTTTCATATGATAGTTAATAGTTTGCAATTCTCCTTTTGAGAATAGTTTATTCATATTCTTTGACCACATTATTAGGGAATGGTTTCTGCCTTACATTTTAATGGTAGCTATCTACATTTTTTTTATCGTACATCACTCCGAAAAGGAGGTGGGGGTGGGGGTAGGCCGGGTTGGTACTTATGCTAAAACCGATGAGGACCCTGGTGGCAGGTCTGTGTGGCTGGAAGGCAATGGGGTACGGAGACACATTTTGACATGACTTAAGGGCATCTCACTACCATAGAACAGAGATGGGGCTATAAAATGCACAGTGGGATGTACTCATCCACCCTTTAGAAAGCAAGAACTCCTCCACACTCTGGTGCAGCTTGAGTTCTCTGACGCTTACCATGTGGGACATGTAATTTCAAAAACCACTAAAAACAACCAGTCTAGAAAGGTCTTTTGTGAAAGTAAAGACAACAAGTAAACATTAGCACATAATCTCAATCTCCCAGATTCATTTGTCTTGGGTTAGGGAGGAAAAATGATCAATATTTAGACTTTCATTATTTGTTAAATATCGACTTACTGCAACAGCCCCTGAGAGGGCTGCCCTGCTGGCAGGATTGGCTCAGGAATAACTGGAACTTCTTTCAACTCCCCACATTGGTCACTTCTTACCATGTCTCCATCCCTAACTCCCAATCAGGTCCTTATTGTGCCAAGCCACCCAGCAGGTATTTTGACTAATGTGGTTGAGGGGAGGGTCCACAGGAGAGAAAGGAATTGGTCTGAAATAGTAAAGAAATGAGAGAAGGAACCATCAGTCCCCCACCTGCAGCTTTATGTTCATCCCTAAGGTGATGGTCAGCATGTGGAGCAGGTAGGGTAGGGTAGTGGTGGGGACAGTGAAGAGGGAAGGACTGGCTACTGCTGGCATATGTTAGTAACCTACTTTTCACTTCTTGGCCTTGACTCCGGCTGCCACAGCCTCCATGGCTTTGCCCACAGTCTCTTCATCCCCAAGGAACTACATGGGCTTGATGGGTTTCATTCTTGTCCAACTCATACACCATAAATAGGAATGCCAGTGGGCAGGCTCAGCTCCATTATTGCTTCTTCAGACAGACCCTCAAGATGTTTGACAATCCCTCAAAGGCTGTCACTATGGGCTGCAACCAGAACACGTTTTCCTTCCTTGATCTGGGGGAATGATTTCCTCATTCCAGTAGGGTAGAGCCCAGGCAATGATGTCTTTCAGACTCTCAGAGGAGCGCAACTGATCCTTGGTAAGATCTGGATAGCGCCGGTCCTTGTCGATGTTGCTGCAGAAGGGATGGTTGGCCTCCATGGGATATCATAGGATCGTCGCCAGATCTTGACCTGGGCCTCACCGTGCTTAGCAGCCGGCTCTGCTTTGTTGAGGTGGGTCACACTTCCATTCTGCTGCTCACTGAGGTGCCAGGTCCTCACTACAGGCAACCACATCTGGTCAGCGGCATCTAGTACTATCCAAAGGGTACGAATTGCTCTCTTCCCGACAGAGGTGAAGCAGATATCAAAATCTGGCAGCGCTTGACCACCGCGCTGGACCTCTTGGTGCCCCGCGGGGCTCAGGTCCGCGTTGTACCAGCCGCTGAAGTGGTTCTCCAGGTTCCAGGCTCTCCTTCCGTGGCGGATCAGCACGCGCTTTGTAGGTGGCCATGGTGGGCTGAGGATGGGGGCAGCGAGTACAGAAGAGACCAGGGATGGGAAAGGCGTGCACTGAGATTGCTAGCTACATATTTTGGATATCAGACACTAATCAAAGATATCTGACACAAAGACTCCATCCACCCACAATTGACCGCCTTCCTTTTTAGATTAGAGGCATTAATTTTTGTGTGAGAATTTCACAATTTTATGTAGTCAACATGATTTCTTTTGTCTTTTTTCATTGCCTCTATCTTTTGTTTAGCTAAGGATTCACCTCTGTGGAAAGGCATAAAATCTGCACCTTTTATTGTTTTGCGGGTTTTTTTTTGTTTATTTTATGGAAGGATGGTTAATAATCAGGTCATATATCCATTTTGAACTGATTATAGTCTGGTCTAAGATGTAGATCTAACTCTCATTTTTGGCTATTTTCCTGTTTTTCCATCATTTCTTGCCAAAAAGAAAGTTCTTTTCTAGATAAAATATTTCCTGGTTTCTAATTATTTCTTGTATAGTCTTTTCCTTTTCTGTTTTTTTTTAAACCAGTACCAGATTGGGGGGGGGGGGAGGTTTACCTTCCTTCTTAAAATCAATACTATGTGTTGGTTCCAAGATAGATGAGCCATATGGGCTATGAGATGAAGGTGATTTACCCACTGCTAGGAAGTATCTGAGTCCAAATTCAAACCCAGCACTTCCCATCTCTGAGTCTGGATCTCAAACCATTGAATCACCTAGTTGCTCCACAGTACCAAATAGTGTTGATGAATATTGTATATTATATATTTTGAGGTATAAAAATATTATTTTCCATTCCATTCCAAGGGTCCTTAATTATTTTTGTGTTATGAACCCCTTTGGTAATCCATAGACACCTATATATATCTTCTTTAACTACTTTTAAAAATATAAAATAAAATGCATAGAATTACCAATGAAACTAATGATAATAAAATAGTTATCAAAATATGTATTTTTTTAAAAATCAAGTCCATGGACCCCAGATAAGAATTCTCCTCTGCACTAGCACTTTTATTCCTCCAAAAGAATTTTTATTACATTGGTTCTTTACAAAATCTCTTTGAGCTTATGCCTCATATTGAAATAAGACCAAAATGGGTAAATGATTCTGACATAAAAGGTGATTATCATAAGTAAATTAGGCAAACATAGAAAAATTTACCTGTCAGATCTATGGATAAGAAGGGTTTCTGACCAAATAAGTAACAGAAAAGATTATGAAAAGTAAAATAGTTAATTTTGATTATATGGCATTAAAAAGTTTTTGCACAAAAAATGGATGAAGCCAAAAGTAGAAGGTAAGCAGGAAACTGGAAAAAATGTATAGCAAGTTTCTTTGATAAAGGTCTCATTTCTCAAATATATAGAGAACTGAGTAAAATTTATTAAAAAAAAAAAAGGAGTCATTCCCCAAATGATAAATGGTTAAAGAATATGAACAGTAAGTTTTCTAAGGAAGAAATCAAAGCTATCAATATATTCTCACATGAAAAATGCCTTAAATCACTATTAAATAGAGAAATGCAAATTAAAATAAATAACTCTGAGGTACTATCTCACATCTAACAGATCAGCTAAAATGAAAGAAAAGGAAAGTGAGAAATTCTGGAGGGGAAGTGGGAAAATAGAGGCACTAAAACACTGTTGGTGGCATTGTGAACTGATCTAATCCTCTGGGAGAACAAGTTGGAGCTATGCCCAAAAGGCTACAAAGCTGTGCATGTACTTTAACCCCAAAGAAATTAAAGAAAAGGAAAAAGGACCAATATGTACCAAAAATATTTATAGTAACTCATTTTTATTTAATTTAATTCTAATTAAATTTTTAAAATTTTTAAAATTAATTAAAAATTTTTATTTTATTTTATTTTAAGTTAGTTTAAAATTCTAATTCTAATTTAAAGAATTAGAAACTGTGAGGATGCCCATTATTTGGGGAATGACTGAGCAAGTTGTGGTATTTGATTGTGATGGAAAACTGTTATGAAACCCTTTGGTAATCCAGTGACACCTATATATATCTTCTTTAACTACTTTTAAAAATATAAAATAAAATGCATAGAATTACCAATGAAACTAATGATAATAAAATAGTTATCTATTTTCTATATTTCTATAAGAAATGAGGAGCAGATGGTTTCAGAAAAACCTGGGAATGAGCAGAATTAGTAAAACATTATACACGATAACAGCAACATTGTAAGGATGTTAAAATGTGAAAGACTTACCTACTCTTATCAATACAATAATCCAAGACAATTCCAAAAGACTCATGATGAAAAATGCTATCCTCCTCCATATGATTATTGATGGCTTTGATTTCTTCACCTGAAACTTGCTTGTTCATATCCTTCGACCACCTATCAATTGGAGAATGGCTTGTATTCTTATAAATTTGACTTAGTTATTTATAAATTTGAGAAATTAGACCTTTACCTAAGAGATTTGTTGTAAAATTTTCCTCCAGTTCGTTGTTTCCCTTCTAATCTTGATTAGATTAGTTTTATTTGTACAAAAGTTTTCAATTTAATGTAATCAAAATTATTCATTTTACATCTTATAATATTCTTTATCTCTTGTTTGATCATAAATTCTTCCCTTCTTCAAAGAACTGTCAGGTAAATTATTCTGTGTTCCCCTAATTTAATTATGGTTTCATTCTTTATATATTAATCCATTTGTATAGTTTTGCTTTTTACTACTCTAGCTCATTTTACAGATGAGGAAACTGAAGCCAACAGGGTTAAGTGACTTGCCCAGGATCATACAACTAATAAGTGTCTGAGGCCAGATATGACCTCAGATCTTTCTGACTCCAGAGTAAGAGCTTTATTCATTGAGTCACCTAGCTACCCCTCATCCTCCTCTAGGATTAATTTATTATGACTACCTGTGTCTCATAAAATGAGTTTTCTCAATTTTTTGAAAATCAAATTCTTTTCCCCAATTAGTGAGAAGGAATAGATGAATGTTATGTTCTATGTATCTCTCAGTTGTGTGAAAACAGAGACCCTGCTATAGTAAGTCATCCTTAAAAGCAGTCTTTTCAGCTTTTCATTGTGGACCTCTCTGTGCATTCATGAACTATTCCCATAAAGATTTTATATAAATAAAAAAACTAAGACCCTGGATCAATAATTACTGGCACTGCTTTTTTTTCTTTCTTTTCTAAGGTTAGCATCGAAATATATTTTGAGAAATTGAGTCCTGACTGATACTAAAATTATACTGCTTTCTGCACACATCTCTTTCTTTTGTTTCTGATCGGCCCTGTTTGTTCTTCCTAATTTAATTGTCTTAACTGCATAGTCCAAATATGAACATTTTACCTTTAGCAGTAAGTAGGGAAAAAAAAAACACTACAAAAACACAGGCAGATCTGTCCCACTTAGAATCTCTTTGTTTTTCTTTCTGGTCCCATTTATAAATGCTCTTGGGATAATCTGGCTGACAGAATCTGGGGCAAAGCACTCTGCCAGCTAACATTTCTCACTATTTGATACTGTTTTGTGGTGCTCTTGGCTTTCATATCTCCTAATGAGCAGGAAACTTAAATGTTTACTGACTGATGTGGTTTTTGGGCTCTTTTGGTTTCATCATTATAGCTAATTGATAGAAAAATGTAAACTTCTCTAAGAAATAATGATAGAGCTAGTATCTTTAATTTGGCTTATTTCCCATTTTTCAAATTGACATGTTAAAACCAGTAAATTTAAATGCTATGTATTTTCCCCTTTATCCTTTTTTTTCCAAATTGATATTTATTTCATCCTCTGTGGTAAATGGTCTAGCTCTGACTGCACTTAAACAAATAGTTTTAGGATGATACCAAGATTGATTTGTAGGCAAGAAGTAAGATAGGTTTCCAGTTAAGGTAATGTTGACTAAGGTAGTCCACGCCCTTGTCCTCCCCAAAAAAATCTCAGAAGAAATTTAAAAGGACACCAGAGTAAATAATTATTAATAATAATATAGGGAAATATCAGTAACCTCTTTCATTCAGTCCAGGACTATTTAAGAAAATCCCTGAATTTTACATTTCCTTTGATCAGGGTTGTTACAGGAATGGCAGATGCTAGCTCTGTCTTTGTTAAAGGGACACTAAAGCTTGGGACAGCTCTAATGGGAATTGAGGGATTGGGGAGTTAGTGCAGTCTCTAATAAACAGGACCCCGAACCAATGGGATCTCAGCCCTGCCAGCATCAGGGAATGGAGTTATCCCCAATAGTTAAAGCCACAGCAAGAGAAAGAAATAACTCAGCTTTGAGGGATGGGAAGGAGGGAGTGGGGTGAAGAGAAAAAAATAACCTGAGTCCAAAAGGCCAGATACAAGCTTGAATTTCATTATGTAGTTGAATTAGGATTACAGCAGGGGATGGAGCCAACTCCTGGTTTATGATTGTACAAGCAGAAAAAGAGAGGGACAAGGCCAAGGCCAGCATCCATATAGACAACTAAGAGAGGGAAGAAGGAGTCAGGAATAACTGTAGATAGTATAGCCTATCCTTAGACCCTTAATCCAAACTGAGAGGATCAGGGGCAGCTAGATGACACAGTGGATAGAAAACTGGACCTAGAGTTGATAAGATCTGGGTTCAAATCTAGCCTTAGATACTCCCTAACTTTATGACCTTGGGCAAGTCACTTAACCCCCTTTGTCTAGTTGATGCCCTTCTAATTTAGAATTGTTACTAAGACAGAAAGTAAGGGTTTTTTTAAAAAAGTGATATGCCTTCATCTGTGCAGGCAAGGGCACAATTGAGGCCAAGAGAGATATGTTTAGGGTCACAAAGCAAGTTTGGGTCTTCTTGACTCCAAGTCCAATACCCTATCCATTAGACCTGTATTGGTGAACCTATGGCACGTGTGCTGGAGGAGGCTACTCTCCTCCCTCTGGCCATGCCTGCCTGAGGACATTTCTCCTATCACCTACCCCTCTGCCCAGCAGCCCAATGGGAGTGCTTCCTCCCTCCCCTGTCTGGGGTAAGGAGGCAGCTTACACGCAGTATGAGGGTGCAGTTTGGGCCCTCAGTCTCTAAAAGCTCTACCAGTGATTCCCAAAGTGGGTGCTACCGCCCCCTGGTGGGTGCTACAGTGATCCAAGGAAAGCGGTGATGGCCACAGGTGCATTTATCTTTCCTATTAATTGCTATTAAAATTTAAAAAAATTAATTTCCAGGGGGCTAAGTAATATTTTTTCTGGAAAGGGGGCAGTAAGCCAGAAAAGTTTGGCAACCACTGCTCTAGACTATCCTGCCCCCCTTTTTACATTCTATTCTATATGTGTGGAAGGTACAAATCTGTTTTTCCCAAATGACACTTTCTTACTTAATTTTTCCTTCCTTCTAAAGTGTCTTAAACCTATATGCTATGTCATCCCACCTATTCAGTAAATCCCACTGACTCCATATTATTGTCAAGATAAAATAGAAAATCTTCTGTTTTTAAAGCATTCCATAACCTGATCCCTTCCTACCTTTTTCTTCTTCTTAAACCTTGTTTCCCTTCATATATTCTGCAATTCCAGGATCAGTGACCAGCTTGCTCTTCCTCATATGTGATACTCCATCTGCCACTGAGAATATGGACACTCAAGACACTGGCTGTTTTCCTCTACCTAGAACTCTCTCCGTCTTCATCTCTACCTCCCGACTTCCCTGATTTCCTTCTGATTTCAGCTGAAGCCTTACCTTTTCCAAGAAATCTTTCCTAGTCCTTCTTAATTTTATTTCCATGCCATCCCCAATTTACCCTGTAGATACCTTGTTTGGACATAGTTGTGCCCATGTTGTCTCCCCCATTAGATATGAAAAGCTTGAGATAAGGGACTGGATTTTGCCTTTTTTAATTCCCCAGGGTTTAACACTGTGCTTGGCACATAGTAGGTATTAAGAAATGCTAGTTGACTGACTGAATCTGCCAGGAAAAAAATGGAGAGTTAGCTCTAGAGTGGAGGGGCAGAGAAAAGGAGCATTTGCCTCCCTTCTGTGTACCTTTTTTCTCTGTTTCTCATTTCCACCTCACTTTCCCAGCTGACGGCACTTAAAAGACATAGTGGGCAACTCTAACAGCCTGTCTTCACCTGTCCCAGTGTTAGCATTTGCATTCTCTTCATGTGAATTACACGGAGTGAGACTGAAGGGAAAAGTACGTCTCCGACTGTGATAGACAATCAGGCAGAATGGCACTTACTGATGTTCCCTAAGTACTTCTACCAAATTACAGCACATTTAGTCTGACTTCTGAGCAAGGCTCAGAATTAGGATGTCTCCAGGATATTCAGAGGGATATCTTGTACTTACCAGGTTGAAGGAAAGCCCTTTTAGAGGCTCAGCCCCCTCTAGATTTAAAAAAAAATTATTCTAAATTTAATAATCAACAACAAATGAATATTTCAACATTCAAAGAACAAAGAAGATTGTTTAAGAAACACTTTTGTTACAGAAAATTGTTAGATAGCTTAGTATTTAAAAAACAGATACGCTTAGCTTCCAATTTTTTTTAAACCCTTACCTTCCACTAGAATCAATACCATGTATTGGTTTCAAGGCAGAAGAGTGTTGAGGACTAGGCAAAGGTGGTTAAGTGACTTGCCCAGGGTCACACAGCTGGGAGTTGTCTGAGGCCACATTTGAACTTAGGACCTCCTGTCTCTAGGCCTGGCTCTCAATCCACTGAGCTACCCACCTTCCCCCTTAGATCCCAGTTTGGGAAAATGATGAATCCCTTAAACCTGATATGGCCGAATTATTCACACTGAATATTTGCATTGGGCTAGAACAAATGACCATATTTGTTATAACTATAACTTTGAATTATGCTAATTCAAAAGCATTCAGTTACTACAGGAGATTCATTATTTACACTCTCTCCATAGACAGACAGACGGATAGATAGATAGATAGAGAGAGAGAGAGAGAGAGAGAGAGAGATAAATAGATAGATGGATAGATAAATGTAGAAAACCTATTAACCTACCAAACCAGCTCTGTAGAGAAGCAGAAACTCTTCCAATGATCCAGAAAAACAAATCAACACAGTGCTGACAATATCTATCTCATTCTGCATCTCTAATCGATTACATTTCTGTCAAAAGGAAGGAAGAATGCTTCCTCATTAGTCCCTCAAAGTCACTCTTATTTGATGCTTTCATTTTATAAGAAATATCAAAACAGAAGTCGTAATTATATCCAAAGGTCTATAGTGACATGTATACATACAGACAAAGGGGGGAAAATAACTTCAGGGGAAACCTAATGACCTTACAGTTACTAGATCACATGGAAATAGGCAGAAATGTCATCTAATGAACTCCCTTGAGTATGTGTTGGGAGAATTCTACTTTTATACTACGCTCAATTTTTATAAAGGAGACAAAAAAATCAAAGAAAACCATTTAGACATAACAGAACTGCTTCACATCTATCAATGAGATCAAGGAAGAGAAGTTTCCTTCTGATTCCTTTGGTAATTTGGGCTATAAATAACAAAAGGGATCATTGGGCTAACCTGAGTGCCCCTGACCAATGGAGGAACAGAGTATAAGCTTCTGATGTACAGGAATTGTCTTCTATTCCTTCATATCTCAAAAGAACTTTGATCTCATTATCAATGTGGATACTCCTAGAAATTCCTGTGGCAACCCATCCACACCTCCTCAGACTCCTTTATTCTTGGTGATATCCTTGTTATGACAGGCAATTTGGTACAGGTGACTTGGATTTGGAGTCAAGGACTCTGGTTCAAATCCAGACTTTGCCACTTAATACTTGTGTGATACTGGGCAAGACAATCTCCCTGGGCCTCAGTTTCCTAAACTGTTGGACTAGATGACAAAATCCTTTCTAAGGTCTTAATTCAAGAGTTTGACCCTGGGCAAATCATTTAACCATATTTGCCTTCATTTCCTCATCTATAAAATGAGCTGGAGAATCACATGACAAACCATTCCAGTATCATTCCCAAGAAAACCCCACATGGGGTCACAAAGAGTTAGACATGACTGAAAGACAACTGAACAACAATACAATAAATAATGCAGCTTCATATTAAGAGGCAGATCTGAGAGCAAGAATATCTTGGAAGAGCCAGTAAAACAAAGAGCATGACATTCATTTAGTATTTTCTTTTTTTTTTTTTCTTCTTTCTTTCTTTTTTTTTAAACCCTTACCTTCAGTCTTGGAGTCAATACTGTGTATTGGCTCCAAGGCAGAAGAATGGTAAGGGGTAGGCAATGGGGGTCAAGTGACTTGCCCAGGGTCACACAGCTGGGAATTGTCTGAGGCCAGATTTGAACCCAGGACCTCCCGTCTCTAGGCCTGGCTCTCAATCCACTGAGCTACCCAGCTGCCCCCCACTTAGTACTTTCACCATAGGTTACACACAAAATTCCACATGGGCCATGAGACTCCCCAGAGAATGGCTAAGAAGAGCAGGTCAGGCCAGCAATAACAATGGAGTTGAAGTTCTAAGAGCACAGAAAATAGAGTGAACATGGACCAGGACTGAGGGTCACTGGCAGATAGAAGGTGAGCAATAAACAGAAAAATGTTAAAGGATTTGGCAGGTCTTTCAGTTCAGAGCTAAGCATTGGGTTTGAAGTTTAGGACAGAATGGTTGCAGAGATCAGAACATGAGGCAAAGAGCGGGGGCCACACAAAGGAGGTTAACAGAAGCAATAACACAAAGGGTTTAACATGGAAAAAATGCTTTTCTTCACTTTAGGAGGTTTTCAGAAATGGAACTCCAAAGCATGGCTATCTGGGGCTTTCAGGTGCAGAGAAGTGAAATCAACTGACCAAAGGAAGGAAACAGAGTCACTTGTGAGAAATTTTGACATCTGCATGCATGGAGAATAGTGATTGATCTAAAGACCCCTGAGATCACACAATGAACTCAAAGTTCCTGCTCTCCTGTGAATTTTCAGCTAAAACCCCACTATACTGGCCAAGTCTGAGAGGTCTGAAAGATTCATTGTTGCCACTGAGTCCTTTTTCAGTCATGTCTGACTCTTTGTGACCCCTTTTGGGATTTTCTTGGTGAAGATACTAGAATAGTTTGTCATTTTTGTCTCTAGTTCATTTTACAGATGAGGAAACTGAGGCAAGCAGAGTGAAGTGACTTGCCCAGGGTCATATAGGTAGTATGTATCTGAGGCCAGATTTGAATTCAGTTCTTTCTGACTCCAGATTCAGTACTCTCTCCATTGCACCACCTAGCTGCCTCAAGCTGAAGATTTAGGTCACAGAAAATTTCAGTTAGCACAGGAACAAAATTTACTACCTGAGGGTAAAACATGCTTAACTGGACTGACTGCCTCTTTTGAATGTAGCTGGGGAATAGATAGGATATTCAGAAAACAAGCTAACCTGAAACCTAGGCTTTGGATGACAACCAAATATCCCTCCTCTAAACAGCAATAGATAAATATACATCCTGCATTTGAAGCTTCCAGAATAGGAAATCTTACACTGTGCCTGGCTAATTAATTCTAAGGCTGAACAGCTCTCCCCTCTTGAGGCAGTTTAAGATTTTCTTTTTGTTCAGCCTTCAGTGAACATTTAAATAGGTGCTCATGTTTCTCTAGATAATATTCTTTTTTCCTTTCTTTTCCTGTGTGAGGTTAAATAACCCCATTTCTTTCAGTCAATACTCTGAGCTTTTGTCTTTGAATGCTTCACCAACAGCAGCTCCTCTGACATAAACTATTCCCATCTTTGGTCATCTTTGTTAAAACACTTGGTGTGAGAATCAGAGCATCCTTTGACTACTTATCTACTGGAGAAACTCTTCTTAGTAGCCCCTGCCCCAGGAACTCCTCCCTCCCTTGGATTTTGAGGGCAGAAAAAATATATATACTGCATACATATATATATATATATATACATATATATGTGTGTGTGTATATATACACACATGTACATAGATGAATATATGTGAGTATATATGTGTGTGTATCACATTTATATAATACTATGTGCCAGACACTGGGCTAAATGCTTTATAATTATTCACTCATTTGATCTTCACAGCAGACTTGGGAGGTATAGGTGCTATTATTAGCCTCCATTTAACAGATGAGGAAACAAATAGAAGTGACTTGTCCACTGTGACACAACTAGTAAGTGTCTGAGAGCAGATTGAACTCAGTTCTTTCTGACTCTAGACTCAGTAATCTGTCCACTGTGCTACCAACTGCTTCTTAGACATGAAGATTTCCTCTCAGATCCTCTATTTAAAGATGAGTCCAAGCATCATGCCTTTCCCTCTTTGCCCTACCCCTATACTTCTCAGTTTCTTTTAATATCTCCATAGATTTTGAGCTCCTTGAAGATACTTTTGTCTGTCTTTTTATTACCAGTGCTTTAGCACAGTGTCTGGAATGCATTAAACACTTAATAAATATTTATTGACTGACTGAATAGCTTTTGATCACATATTTCTGCTAGTTGCTTATATATTTTGGATATCAGATGCTTATCGGAACTAATGTTTTCCCAGTTCATCACTTCTTTTTTTTTATACTACTTGCAATAATTTTGTTCATGTAAAAGCTTTTCAATTTTATATAACCAAAATTTTTACTTCTTTTATAATTTCTTTGGTAATTTACTTCTGCATTTAATTAAATATGGTCTCTCTAGCTATGGCTGTAAAAGATATATTTGTTTTTCTTCTCTCTCCCTTCTTTTTTTTTGTGATATGACTTCTAAAATTCAGGTCCTTCTTACATTTGGAGCTTATTATTTTATGTGATTTAAGGGGACTTTTTTTTTATCTCTAGCTAACTTTAGTGTAAGCAGCTGTAGCAGAATGAAAATAAGAATAAATAACTTGATTAGTTTCTATCCCAGCAGAAATAGTAGTGTCAAAAGGGATTTCTCCATTGACATCCCGAAGGTATCACTAAGTTCATCTTGGCAGCTGTTGCTTCTTAGTGTTACAACCAACCTTTCCATTTAAGATGCCAAAGGTCTTTGCTGGATTAACTGATCCTACATATGGCACTTGGCTCACATACATTTTGGATGAGTAGTTCATACTTCATATTGAATTCTCATTGGCTTTCAAGAAGAACATTCAATGAATGTTGGAGGCAAGCCAAAGTCTTACCTGGAAGAGAGAAGAGGAAATTTTCCATATCTGAATTAGTCACACGTCCTTACATGGCTATGGTAGGAATCTCTTGGCTTTCCCCCAAATTCCCAAGAAGATAAAAGTATCTTATGAAATTCCAAGACAACAACTAAGCCAATATCGTTGAAAGGGCAATATTTCTGGGACAGTATTGCCGAGGTAACTGAAGAAACGATTCCTGAGTTTGAATACTTTTTTGTTTGTTTTCCTTGAAGAGATTTGACATTATAACATGTGACAGATTTCTAAAGGATAAGGAGTTTTATAAAGCAATAACTGGTAGATAAGATGTGACCCATGCCTGGTATCATTCTTCCTGAATGAATGGTGGCTCAATGACTTTCCAGAGGCATGGCTCCCATGGATTTTTGGGATAATGCCACCACTTATCTGTCAATCAGATTTAAATGCCTAGGGCAGAAGCAAAAGAGTCCCATATCATGCCTAAAATAGGGGTCAGCAAACTATAGCCTAAGGCCAAATCCAGACCTCTAGTTTTAATGGCCAGAGTGGGCCCTTGGGTCCTAACTTGCTTCCCTATATAGAGGAGTTGTCTTTGAAAATCTGAAGGGGTATCATATATTAGAGACACTAAATTTATTCTGTGGTTACTTCAGAGAGCAGAATTAAGACTAATATGTAGAAATTATAGAGAAACTATGTGACTTTTTATTGTTTATTATTATTTATTGAAGTATTTAAACAATGCCTTAAAGTTTGCAATATGAATGACAAAATTTGAGCCTCACAGTAACCCCATGAGGTAGGCATGACAGGTTTTATTTTCCTCTTTTTATAGTTAAAGAAAACATCTCCACAAGATTAAGTACCGAACCCATGATCACATTGCTAATAAGTGTCAGTCAGGATCTGAACCAAGGTCTTCTGGAACCCAAGTCTAACATACTTGCCACTAAACTACACTGCCTTTCATGAAGATAATATAAGGAAGAATAGGTTCTCTTGCAGCATACCATATTTTGTCTTTGGAAGCATTCAAGCAGAGTTTCTATTAAAGATGTCAAAGAGAAAGTATTTCCTTGGAAGGAGGTTGGCCTGGATGACTTCTAAGATACCTCAAAATCTGATTATTCTTTTTTTTTTTAAACCTTTACCTTCCATCTTGGAATCAATACCAAGTATTAGTACAAAGGCAGAAAAGTGGTAAAGGCTAGGCAATTGGGATTAAGTGATTTGTGCAGGGTCACACAGTTAGGAACTATCTAAGGTTAGATTTGAATTCAGGACCTCATATTTTTAGGCCTGGCTTTCCTGAGTGTAAGGATGGGATTTGTACAAGGGGGAATGGGACAAAAGGAGCCAGAAGAAGGTGAGTTGGTGACAGTTACTAACAGTTGAGAGACCAGAGAGAATTCTGGGATTTTATCCAAGGAAGAAGAGAAGAGAGGTCTTCAGGCAGAGGACTGAGAGGAGAAGGAGGAGGTGGACATCTCAGCTCGGATCCAGTCCTAAGGGCTTCCTGAGGATCTTTCTTTGGAAACTGAAACCCTGATTCCCTGATCATAGCCATCCCATCGCATCTCTCCCATCAAGACTTCAACTATGGAGTTAGTTAAGTTTTTGGACTCCATTTTGGAAGTGATCTCTTAGTCTCCTTCTCCCATTACCCAACCTTGCTGAGAGATCCCCTTTCTGTCAAACTTAAAACTATAGAAAAGGATAGAAACAGAAGGAGAAGGGGGCGGGAGGAGAAGCTTAGGAGTTGGAACCCCAAAGGTTCCCACCCGAGTGACAGAGAATATAGAGAAGAGGACACCCCAAAATCCCTCTGCCCTTCACCCCTTTCCCCAATCCCTGAATTGCAAATAATAAAAGCCATTCATCAGTCAGATAGTGTTCCAGAGTGCCTGAGAGACAACAAGTAAGAGGGGAACCACAGCTAGTCTGGCTGCCTCCATCTTGAAACCAGACACCCCCCCCCCAACTGTGAAATTAACTGATTGGGGGGAAGTTTGTGTGAACCCCATCCTCATTCAGGATCAGATTGGGGTACCACATACCTCCTCTTATAGGGAACCCTCCCCCCAACTCCTGAGGGGCAGCATGACCATCCAGGTCACTCAGTTTCAGGGTGACACCCCCTTAAAGTCTCCCAGTGTATATTCAGCCCCAGGGGAGATCTGGAAGGGAGACTCACCTCATATATTCTCTCTCTCTATCACCTTTCTATCAAACATTGGTTACTGGCTCTCTTTATTATTACATGATCTACCTAGTTGACCCACAACTTGGTTATTTTTGATCTGAGAACACATTTATTGTTCTTGATTTTTTTATTTATTCCATTCTTAATTGTCATAAACATCCTTTCATGTTCTTTTTATCATTTCTAAACATTTCCTAACTCATCTTTCCTCTGTGAAGCATTCTCAAATCATTCATTGACTCAACAAATATTTAATAAATGCCAGCTGCATGCAGAGCACTAGGTTAGACAAGGAGAAAGACAGGAAATTTAACTTTGACACAAAAATTAGCCTATGAAAGTTGCAAGTCTTCCCAAAATAACTTTACCTACTCCAAGGTATTTATTCTATATCTTCTTCACACTGAAGTTCGTACCATTGCTATTTGCACGTTTTTATTCATTCTCTGAAATCCTTTGCAATATTTCACAAATGTTTGTTCTGGTAACCTCAGGATTATGACATTTATTACCTTAGTTATTTAGAAGAGCGATCTGCCCAAAGGGTCATTCAATAAACATTGACAGATTGATAAAAGAAATTCATGTTGGTTGCACCAGATGGAGTGTGCCTGTCTGACTTCCATTTGTTCACCCAAGGCACATCACCTTCTACATAAAGGCCTACAGGCAATAGAGCACAGAGGGTAGAATGCCAGAGAGTCAGGAGAAACTAAGTTCGAATCTGATCTCAGATACCTCCTAGCTGTGTAATCCTAGGCAAGTCATTTAACTCCATTTGCCTAGTCCTTATCCTTCTGTCTTAGAGTTGTTACTAAGAAAGTTTTTTTAAACCCCCAAAAAAGAGCACACTGCATCATATGTGGACAGAGCATCATTGATAACAGGATCTATCACCAGTTCCTCCTTTCCCTCACACATGGAAACATACAAATAGTATTAATTCTTGCTTTTGTTGTCCTTTTTCAAAAAGGACAAATAACATCACAGGATAGTGTTCAGCTTACTTGTGAATTGGATTAAAGTGAGGCAGAGTTACACAAAGTCATCAGCCTTACTTTTTCTTCCAGAGTCATCAAAGTCCAGTGGCAAGATTAAAGTCAAGATGCCTGGTAATGGCCTGGGATGCAGTAGATGACCATGGCATCTTGGATATCTGACCTAGCTCTAAATGCTTCGCAGTGGCTGCTTAAACTGCCTTCATGACCACTGGAACAAATTGTTCTCATCTCCTCATTCTGCCAGGGGAAATCTTCACATGCTTGGGGTAGACAACCCCCCACTTCAGCTCACTGACGGGTTTGTGACCTGAACCTGGTTAAGCTCATCTGTTGAGATGGTTTCCTGGGGAGCAACCAGTGTGCCTGCAGCCCAACACTCAACTCTCTCCTGTGACTTCAAGAAGTAGTGATTTTTGCTAATATTCTTGTGAATAGTTAGAAACTAACATCGCCTGCTTTGATCGTACTAAAAATGAATGGCTAAAAGGGCTATAAAACTGTGGGTACCCTTTGATCCTGTAATACCATTACTGGGACTGTATACCAAAGAGATTATAAAAATGGGGAAAAGACCTACTTTTAAAAGATATAGCAGCTGTTTCTGTGGTATCAAATATTGGAAATTGAGGGCATGTCCATCAATTGGGGAATGGTGGAACAAATTGTGGTACATGTTGGTGATGAATACTATTGTGCTATAAGAAATGATAAACCAGACGGTTTCAGAAAAAGCTAGAAAGATCTGTGAGAACTAAGAAACTGATGCAGAGTAAATAAGCAGAACCAAGAGAATATTGTACACAGTAACAGCAATATTGTATTATGATACTGTGGAAAACTTAGCTATTTGCTGCTCTCAGCAATATTATGATCTAGGGCAACTCTGAAGGATTTCTGACAAAGAATGTTCTCTATCTCCAGAGAAAGAACTGTTGGAATGAGATGCAGATCAAATAATATTCCATATTACCCTTCCACATTAGGTTATTTTCTGTTTTATTTTGGGTTTTGCTTTTATGTGATTATTCTTTTACAACAATGACCAATATAGAAGTATGTTTTGCATGATGATGCCTGTATAATGCAGATCAAATTATTTACCATCTCTGAGAGACAGGAGAGAGACGTTCTGAATCTCATAATTTCAGAAAAGGTATGGAGGAAATTGTTACTGCATATAATTGGGAAAATAAAATATCTTTGATTATAAAAAAAAGAATGGGTAGCAGGACTAAGCTGTTAATTATAAAGTTCCCTTCTAGGGAAACTCCTATTCAAGCTTTGAGGTCCCAATTTGGCCTGAATTTTGCCTGATTGCCTTAGAGAAGAAATAGTATGGTATGTTGGATAGCAATTCTGCTTAAAGTCAAGAAAACCTAAGTTCAGGTCTTACCTCTAACATATTAACCATATGACCCTAGGCAAGTCATTTAACCTCAGTTCTCTACTCCCACCTACGCCCTCCATCCTTAATTCTCTAAGACTAAATTTTAGAGCGGTTGCCCACTTGGTGTAGTTTCCCTCAGTTATGAAATCTAGATAGGGAAAAAGTCCTTGAAGACCTATTTCCTCCAGAGATTGCTGAAAATAAAAGAACATATTTACCTTTTGGAGGTTATCTATCACATACTTGTCATCATACTGTTATTAATATTCTCAGGGAGTGATAAATCACAGAATCTAAGAACTGGAAGGCATTTCAGAGGAAAATTAGTCCAACCTAAGAATTCAATTTACTACATTGTTAACAAGTGGTAATCTGCTCACTAGAGAGTGAGAGAGCCCATTCTGTTTTGGGAAAGTCCTAATTATTAACTGTAATCTTTCCTTATATAGCAATCTAAATTCTGCTCTTCATTAAGCAACTAACTCTTGTTCTTCACTAGAAAATATTACTACCCAATCCAAGAATGGTCAGATTTAGGTAAGGGGGGATAGCTTTTCACTTTTGAAGCTTTGAGATCATCAAAGGATATTAGATGCCATCAAGAATGCTCCTAAGGAACTATGCCCAAAGGGCTTTAAAAGACTGTCTGCCTTTTGATCCAGCCATACCACTGCTGGGGTTATACCCCAAAGAGATAATAAGGAAAAGGACTTGTACAAAAATATTTATAGCTGCATTCTTTGTAGTGGCAAAAATTGGAAAATGAGGGGGTGTCCATTGATTGGGGAATGACTGAACAAATTATGGTATCTATTGGTGATGGAATATTATTGTGCTAAAAGGAATAATGAACTGGAGGAATTCCATGTGAACTGGAACTGATGCAGAGTGAAAGGAGCTGATGCAGAATGAAAGGAGCAGAACTAATACACAGAACTGATACACTGTGTACATCAAATGTAATGGACTTCTGTACTAGCAGCAATGCAATGATCCGAGACAATTCTGAGGGACTTTTAAGAAATAACACTATCCACATTCAGAGGAAGAACTGTAGGAGTAGAAACAGAAGAAAAACAATTGCTTGATCACATGTTTCAATGGAGATATGATTGGGGATATAGACTCTAAATGACAACCCTAGTACAAATATCAATAATATGGAAATAGGTCTTGATCAATGATACATGTAAAACCGGGTGGAATTGCTCATTGGCTAAAGGAAGGGGGGTGGGAGGAGGGAAGGGAAAGAATGTGACTCATGTAACCATGGGAAAATATTCTAAATTAATTAAATAAAAATTTCAAATTAAAAAAAAAAAAAAGAATGTTCCTAAAGTTATATAGGTGGATAGAGCAAAAGGCTTGGAGTTGAGAAGTCCTGTGTTCAAATGTGATATCAGACACTTCCTAGCTGTGTGATCCTGGGCAAGTGACTTAACCCCAATTGCCTTGTCTTTTCCATTTTTTAGTCTTAGAATTGATACTAAGACAGAAGGTAAGGATGAAGAAGAAGAAGGAGGAGGAGGAGGAGAGAAGGAGGAGGAGGAAGAGGAGGAGGAGGAGAGAAAGAGGAGGAGAAGGAGAGAAGAAGAAGAAGAAGAAGAAGAAGAAGAAGAAGAAGAAGAAGAAGAAAAGTTCCTCAGTTTGCAGATGAGGAAACAGAAACTGAGATAATTTCAATGATTTGCCCAGGGTCACTTGGCTAGTAAGCATCTGAAGAAGGATTTGAACCCAGGATTTCCAGTTTTCAATTCTAGCTCTTATCTACTATGCCATGTTGATTTTCAAAGAGGGAAGTGTCAGAAGTCTTGAGAGTAAGAGAGCCCTGAATAGAACAAGGGAAAGAGGGCACCATTGCCAGCTGTGCTCCCTTCCTGCTGGGAATTTTAGAAATTCATGTTCACAAAGAGGGGAAGTAGGGGGATGGGGTGGGGTGGGATGGGGTAGGAGGGAGTTGGCAATGAGGTAGTGGCAACCAGCTTGGAGTGCTACCAGGTAAGGCTTTAAAATCTACTGGTTCGGAACCCTGGGTCTTTTCTACTTACCCTTAAATCCTGGGATGAGAACACACTGTCAACTTTAGTTCCTTTTGCCTAGATACTATTAATTCAAATGGAGGATTTGCCATGGTTGTTCTTTCCATTTCACCTTTGTCAAGCTTAGCAGTACTTTACTACTCCCAATTCTATTCAACAACCATTTATTAAGTACCTATATGTGCAAGGTACTAAGCTAAGCTATATGCTATAGAGATATAAAGATGAAAATAAAAAACAGGACCTGCCTTCACAGAACCTCCATTTTACTGAAAAGAGAGGAACAACATTTATCCAGATAAGTATATACAAATGAAAAACAATTTCAAGGGGAGCTAGATGGCTCAGTGTATAGAGAACCAGGCCTAGAGACAGGAGGTCCTGGGTTCAAATGTGGCCTCAGACACTTCCTAGCTGGGTGACCCGGGGCAAGTCACTTAACTCCAATTGTCTAGCCCTTACTGTTCTTGTCTTGGAACTCATAGTATCAGTTGTGAGACAGAAGTAAGGGTTTGGGTTTTTAAAAACATTTTCAGGGAAGGGAGCCCTAACAAGTAGAGGGAATCCAGAAACATTTCTTGTACGTGATAATGTTTGATCTGATCCCTGAGGGGAGTGAGGGATTCCAAAAAGTAGAAGTAGATCATTTCAGGGAAGGGGGATAAGCTCAGGCAAAGGCATGAAGCAGAACTGTTGTTCAGTCATTTCAGCCATGTCTGATTCTTTGTGATCCCATTTGGAAATTTCTTGGCAAAAATGCTGGAGTGGTTTATCATTCCTTCTCCAGCTCATTTTACAGTAGAGGAAACTAAGGCAGAGTGAAGTGGCTCACCCAGGGTCACTCAGCTAGTAAGTGTCTGAGGCCAGATTTGAACTCGGGAAGATGAATTTTTCCGATTCCTAGCCCAGGGCTCTATCCATTGTGGAACCTAGCTGTGTGTGAAGGTGGGTACATACTGGTAGCATTTAGTACTACAGTTTGACTGCAATATATCATCTGCATCAGGAAGAAATATGAATCTGGAAAGATAAGGTGAATATTGGTCAATAAAGTTCTTAAAATATTTTCTCAAAAAAAGGGGTTCGTATTTTATCCTACAGGGGAAAAAAAAAGAGATTGCATGAAGCACCTTGAGCAAGAGGGACATGATTAAACCTGTTCTTTAGAAATAACAGCACCTTGGCTCCGCGGATACAGAGCCAGGCTTAAAGATAAGCGTCCTGGGTTCCAATTTGACCTCAAACACTTCCTAACGGTGTGACTTTGGGCAAGTCACTTAATTCCAATTGCCTAGTCTTATTGCTTTTCTGACTTGGCACAGATACTTAGTATTGAATCTTAGACAGAAGGTAAAGGTTTAAAATAAAAAAAAAGAACAATGCCAGCCTGTGTTCTGTGTGCTTTTATTTATTTTATGTAATAGTCTTTCTGTTTGAACCATGAATTGTTAGTGAATTGCTTTGTTTTCAAACTGCCAAGAGAGGTCAGTAAGAAAGTTGGTTTCTGCAAGAATAGTAAGTCCCAGCATATGTTCCACTTTTTGCAGAGCAGGGGCAAGGGCCCCCATTAACCTGCCTTCTTTAGGCATGACACCGAAGAACATCTCTTAGACCTTTCTTCCCTTTGAAGGTTGAAAACTCATCTTAACTGTGACAGAGAGGTAATAAAAGGATCAGGAGCTGCTAGTCCCAGCTTCTCCATAGAAACCAAGGAGCTGAAATGTATTCCATTTGCCCACACCCCTAAGTTCCAGAACATTTCAGACCTCTGGGACTAAGTCATGCCTTACAAGACGTGGGGAATTATGTTATGTCCAACTTGGAAGCCAATGGCTAGGAGCCTGAAGGTGGGTTTCTGCCTTTCATTGAGATGAGAACTAGACAAGCCTTGCCCAGAGTGCCAGGCCATTGTGGAATGAATCTTACCTCTGTCCTATTTGTGTGTAAATGAGGATAAGCAAACCACTTCCTCGGTTTCCTTTCTGCAGGGTCCTCTAAGTCTTTATTTACTTAATGGGATATTGTCTTACTATCTGAATCCTGAACGTGTTAATAGATTGTTTTATTTTGGAACTGCTAAGTGATGGGTACAGGAAAGCTGGACATAACATAATTACAGAGCTTCGCTCCCCATTTCAGGGCTTAGACTCAAGGGCCTCCAAGCAAACAAGGACGCATTAGCAGGAAAGGTAATTTTGTTGGGCTGGGAAATGAGACAATTTCTCAAGAGTTCATCCTTTAAATTATTAAATTGTTAGTGGGCCTTATTAAATAGGTCTCATTTGATTTAGGGCACATTTTACTTACCCCTTTAATCAAAAGGCTGGGCCTGCTTATTCGTTCAATTTCCAAGCTATATCTCTCTCTAGGTTTTCTTTTGTCTTTTCTTTTTTTTTTTTACGTTAACAGAGGAGTAAGTATCCAAGGCAACCAAAAATCAAATCCTAGAAATGAAATGGACAACTTTGTGTCAAACTTTTCCTTTCTCTTCATCCATGACATGATATAAGAGAGCAATTCGGCATCTCATTGCTTTTGACAATGCCCATTGGTCCAATCATCTCTTTTCTATTTCTGCTTCATTGCATAGTAAGTAAGAAAAACCCTAGATTTGGGATCAGAAGACATGGGTTCAAATCCCAGCTTTGTCAGCTACAAATTGTAGGACTGATTATCAACATCATAGTTTTCTTCTTCCTAGAATAGAGGGTCATTCTAGATGACTTCTAGATTTTCTAAACCTGTGATCATACTTGGTCATTCCTTTATTATATCCTAAGGTATTGCAGTTGTTTCCTTTCCCTTCCTTTAGTTTTTCCCTTCTCCTGTTGATCCTATACAAAATGACCTGTAATCTTTCTAAAGTATACCCTGCAGTGATACTGCCTATTCAAAAACCCTCAATGGCTCTCCATTACTTATTGAGGAAAGTCTCAACTTCTTAGTGTAGTATTCCAGGTTCTTCTTGCTTTCTCTCCCATGTGCCCTTCCAGCCTTATTTCTACTACTTCTCTAAATTTGCATTATATTCCAGTCTTTTTGCTTTTGCTCACCCTATTCTACCTAGAATGCCCTTCTATCTCTATCCATAAAAATCCATCCATCATTCAAAGCCCCATAAAAAAAATGTCATCTATTTGCCCAAGGAAAGGGGAACTAGCCCAGGTAAGAAATCCAACTGGTCAAAACTCCCATGCTGATCAATAGTGGGATTGCACCCCTGAGTAGTCAACTCACTTCCAACCTGGGTAAGATAGGGACTTCTAGTCTGGAAAGAAAAAAAATGGGGAGCAATGTTTGAGTACCTTCATGTGGACCACCGTGCTGATTATACTCTCTTTTGTTAAAGCCAATCAGGTATTTAGAGAATGGCTACTTCAGTTCAAATCTGGGCTCAGACACATATGTGACCCTGGGCAAGTCACTTAACCCCCATTGACTAGCCCTTGCTGCTCTTCTGTCTTGGAACCCATACATGGTATTGATTCTAAGAGAGAAGGTAAGGGTTAAAAAAATGCCTACTGCATACTCAGAATACTATTAGATGTGCCAAAATCTTAGGATAGACCAGTAACAGCCCCAAGTAGAAAAGCAGTCTGCCTGACTTACATGTGGAATTAAAATAGGTGCCTCAAAAAGGAGCAGCCTCAGCTAAACTTGTTGTTGAGATTATAAATGGATCAGAGGCAGCTGGTACATGCCATCACCAAAAACCAAATGGCTGAAAATAATTTTTGCATACCGAGAGTTCAGAATCAAAGTTCCCAGACTAAGTCTACTTTGTTTTGCATGAAAGGGCTTAGCATATAGTGATGCTGAAGACAATCTCCCTAACTTTATTGCCCCTATTTCAAATTGCCTGTCCTTTAGTACTGGGGAAGTTCTTTAGGAGTTGGGAAACATGTCTATGGGAAGTTCTGGTTACATCCTTCCTTTCCTTACCCTTGCCACTTGGGATAGCAACCTCAAGAGATATTTTCTCCTCCTCACCCACCTAGTAGCCTCCTCTGTCCTATGGATAGACAGGGAAATATCTGTAAAGTTTTTAGAGATTTTAGAGAGCAAAGTATTCCCCAGGCATGGTAAGCACCCATGGCATACTGAAAAATTGTTCTTTCCTACCCCTTCCCTGCCTTGCCAAGATAGCATCACAGGGAAAGTTAACTCTTGACAAGAACCTAGAAAAAATGCCAATTTCTACTTGGTAAGACTCAAGTAGCCCAGCTGCACCTGCTGCTTTGAAAACCCTGTTCCTCCTGCCTCACATAGCTGTTAACATTGAGTTAGAAGGTGTAGTCATCATCATTAACAGGCAGCCTTCCTTCCCAGGCAATCTCCTGCTGGAGGCAATCATCATCAGTCCCAATCTTCCTCCCTAGGCAGCATTTAAACTGTTTTTTTTTAAACTCAAGGCACTTTCCTGGGTTTCCCGATTTCTTGTAGTCTCAGGCTTCAACAGAGGTTTAATTTTCATCTAATCAATCTGTCAGCCTTACTTAGACAGAATTTGTTGTCCTTGATCAATGTGGGAACATACTGTTAAATCTCAAACAGGTGTTTTCCAGCTTCATGCCTTCTTTTCCCCAGGCTCTGGATCTTCAGAGAGACACAGGTAGTTGTTATTCAGTGTCCACTTCATTTGGCTGCCAGGAGACCAGATTTGATCTTCTCATTTTCTTCTTCTGGGGCAGCAAACATTCCTTTTTTAGCTCCCCATTTGTCAACCAATTCACCATATTCCAGTCAAAATCATTTCTTAATGATTTTGCCATCCTATATATGTAGAACAAACATCTCCTGCTCATCCTTGGGAAATGTTCTTGCAGCTTGTTGAAATTTCCTCTCTAGACAAATTCACAATGAATAAGTCATACCAGAACTACTATAGCATAGGGTCACTGAGATCAGATTTTCCTTTGTACAGAACATCAGGCCTTAAGTTTAGTGGTTTTTCTAGTCACGGGAATGGGATTCTTCTAGGGACATATTTGTTTGTGCTGGATTCTGGTCCCATCTACCGTGTATCTCTTCACCAAACTTTGAAGAATACTCGAGTATAATTTTTCTTTTTGGAGACTGTGTAGTTCTTTGACTTGTAGACATAAAACACCAGAAGAATATTGGTATTAAAAAGTTAGACACAGGGGAAGGTAGGTGGTTTTTTGGATAGAGAGTGAGGCATTGGAAGGACCTGGGTTCTAATTTGATCTGAGACATTTCCAGCTGTGTGATGAGTCACTTAACTCCAATTGCCCAGCACATACCACTCTTTTGCCCTAGAATCAATATAACTAATAATTCTAAGATGGAAGGTAAGAGTTTAAAAAATAAAAGCTAGGCTTTTGATTCTGGAAGTTTAGAGTCATTAATGTAGTGCTGCAATTTTACAAAGGTAATCCAGCCCACTTTTCTAACAATCAATAAATTAATAAGCATTTATTAAGTACTTACTATGTCATTCAGTCAGTCAATTAGCACTTTTTAAAGAGTTCATTGTATACTTGGAATTGTAGTAATTTCTGGGAAAGCAAAGAAAGGCAGAAAATATTTCCTGCCCTCAAGGAGTTTATATTCTAATGGAGGAGACAACATGTAAGTAACTAGGTGATTACAAGACATGTTCAGAGTAGATGGAAGGTAAAGTCACAGGGGAAAGCAGTGACAGTAGGAGGGGGAGAGGCATCAGGAAAGGTCTCCTACAGAAAGTGGGATTTGAGCTGAGAAACTAAGCAGCAGAGATGAGGAGGGAGAGTATTCCAGGGATGGAGCTAACTCAGGTGAAAAGTCACAGAGATGGGAGACAGAATAATGTGGGTAGCTGGAACATAGAATGTCTGGAGTAAGGTTTGAAGAAATTGGAAAGACAGGGAGGAGTCACTTATAAAAAGTCTTAAATAGCAAACAGAGGTCTTTGTATTTGACCCTGGAAGTTAAAGGGAGCAACTGGAGTTTAATGAGTAGGTGATGACAATATCAAACCTATACTTTAAAAAAATTACTTTGGTAGTTGACTGGCAGGGATGGAATATGGAGAGATTTGATTCAGGGAGATTAATTGGAAAGCTATTGTAATAGTCCAACTGAGAAGTAATAATAACATGAACTAGAATCCTGGCTGTTAGAGTGGGTAAAAAGGAGACATAAATGAGAAGTGTCATTTAAGTAGAATCAACTTGACAATGTGGTGGATATGGAGGGTGAAAGAGAGGAATCAAGGATGACACCAAAATTGGATGACTTGGAGGACAGAGATCTTCAACTGTAATATCATTGTTGTTGAGTTGTTTTCAGTTGTGTCTGACTCTTTGTGACCCCATTTGGGTTTTATTGGCAAAGATCCTAGAATGGTTTGCCATTTCCTTCTCTAGCTCATTTTACTGATGAGGAACTGAGGGGACAGGACTTAAGTGGACTTGCCCAAAGTCACACAACTAGTAACTGTCTGAGGTCAAATTTAAACTGAAGGCTTCGTGACTCCAGGCCTACTACTTTATCTGCTACATCACTTAGCTGCCCTTTAATTGTAATAGGGAAATTCAGAAGAGGAGAAGATGTGGGAGGAAAGCTAGTGAGTTCTTTTTTCATTATGATGAATTTGAGATGAATATGGGGCATCAAGTACAAGATATCCAAAAGACAGAATGGTTCTTAGAAGAGAAACTTAGAGTGAATATATAAATCTGGGAATCATCAACTCAGAGAACATAACCGAACCTATGAAAGCTGATGAGATCACCACATGAGAATGTTTAGAGTGAAAAGAAGAGTGCCGAGGACAGAATGATAAGGGACATTTTCAGTTGGTGGGTATGGCATGGGTAAAAAACTAGCAAAGGAGACTGAAGAGCAGTCAAAGATACAGAAAAATCAGAAGAGAGCAATATCAATGAAACCTAGAAAGGAGACAGCATTGAGGAGGAAAAGGTGATTAGCAGTGTCTAATGGCTCAGAGAAGCTGAAAAGGATAAGGACTGGGTAAAGATCATTAGAATGAATAATTAAATGATCATTGATAACTTGGGTGGGAGCAATTTTGGTGGAATGATGAAGTTAGAAACCAGTCTGTAGAGAATTAAAATGAGAGTGAGAGGAGAAGACTCAGAGTATAAATGGCTTTCTCGAGGAATTTATGCAACAAAGGGAGAAAATATATAGGATGATAGCTAACTGGGTAGGCAATTAGGTTTTTTAAAGATGGAGGAGAAAGGGCCTTGCATTGGGCTATCACCTGAGAATACAAAGACAAAAATAAACTAATATTTAATTTTAAGAAAGTTAAATTGCATTGGATGATCTGAACATTTATGTAGATAATTATATAAGCATATAGAAATATATAATATGTGAAATATATAATGTAGTATATAATAATAATAAGAAGAAGAAGAAGAAGAAGAAAGAAATAGAAAGGTCTAGTAAGATGATATAAGCCCCACCTCTGAAACATACTGGTGGTATGATACTAGCAAATCACTTTATCTCTTGGTAATCTTTAGTTACCTTTTAGGTAATTCTGGAATGGAGACACATTGGCAGCTGTCACGACCAACAAGAAGGTCATACTAGAACTAAATTTTGAATGACATTAGGGAATCTAAGAAGCAGAAATGAGAAGAAGGGCATTTCAGGCATGGGTGACAGCCTTGGCAAAGGTATGGAGATTTGAGATGGAGTATTTGTTATGTGTGAGGAGCAGCAAAGCCAGTTTGGCTGACCCACAGAGTGTGTGAAGAGTGATAAGATATAATAAGGATGGAAAGGTCATGTTGGGCCAACTTGTGAAGGGCTTCTGGGCCCAACTTGTTCATTTTAAGTATCTGTTCAAGATACATACATATGCGCACACACACACATACACACACACACACACACACACACACACATACATATACATGAATGGAGAAGAAATTGCCCATCTGAATATATGTCCTAGTCTAGACAGTAGGCATTCTTCATTCATTATTTTTTTCCTTTGTGAATGATGAGACCAATTCAGAAAGGTTATCATCAAATTGATGTCAGATCAAAAAAGAGAAGATGAACAACAGTGAGAAATAACCATTGAGTAAGCTGTTTGCTTTGTTGATATCCTCATGGTATTGAAAGAAAGTGAGGTGATTTCCCAGTGCTTTAGGTAGACCCCTTATGGTAAATTTTGGGGAGGAAATGGACAAAAGTCCCATAGGATGGGCAGGCATTGATAGGTTCTGCTATCATTGAAAGGAATAATACAGTCATCCAAATTGCTACCAAGTATAATGGCTAGGGACATACATTCAAGAGATGGCTGTCATAGGGATGTTATCTATAGCTATAAAACAGAATTACTGTTTTTCTATGCAAAAACAATTGATCTCTGTGTTGTTGTTCAATCTATAGAGATGAACAAACTTTTCCCCCCAACATCTATGAACACATTCTCCTCTATACCATACCATTAGGAAGAATAGACCCAGACAATGTAGTTGCTTTATAGCAGTGGTTCCCAAACATTTTTGGCCTACCACCCCTTTCCAGAAAAAATATTACTTAGCACCCCCTGGAAATTATGCAACTATTTATTGAACTCAGAATAGAATGTAATACAAAAAAAAGTGTGGCCATCACTGCTCCCCTGGATCACTGCAGCACCCACCAGGGGGTGGTAACGCCCACTTTGGGAATCACTGCTGTATAGCATTCAACCTATCAAGTTCACTTCTAAATGCAAGGGATAGATGGATGGATCCATGATGGATCCATGATGGATGGATGAATCTGAATATCTGGTACTGCTAAGTTAAAAACTGGAAAGTTAAGACAGGTACTGCTAAGTTAAGTTGGGTGCAACAGTGGATAGAGCACCAGGTCTGAAGTCAGGAGGACCTGGGTTCAAATCTGGCTTCTGATACTTTCTAGCTATGAGATGCTGGGCAAGTAAGTCACTTAACCCCAATTGCCTAGTCCTTACTGCTCTTCTGCCTTAGAAATGATACTTAGTATTGATTCTAAGTCAGAGGACAAGGGTTTTTTAAAAAAAAGGATGGTATTAGGAACAACATCAAGTTCACATGCTTGTGGGTCACAGTCTGATGAGGAGATAAAGACCGGAGTCCTCTTTCTCTGCTGAGTTTAGTTCTTGCTTCTTTTTTTAAATATTGCCAGCCAGAAATAAGGATAATCTCCCCAACTCACCCCAAGGCAGACTCTTTTTTCCTTTTGGAAGGGTTCTGGGTCTGATAATTAATTCACCATAAGGTATTTATATATATATGGCATTACCTAATATGTTGGATGACATTTATTTTAACGGAGGACAATTTTTTAACCTAGTTAAAGATGCATCTGGATTTATTAACATTATGGAGCACCTATATTGGAATTTTAGTTTTCAATAATTGGGGACCAAGTGGAAAGGAAGATATCCTTCCTGGCAGCAACTGATGTCAACGATAGGATTTGAATAGGAATAAAAACGGTTTGGTTTGTCAGTTCACATTGGGCATGGTCGTATTTATGTGGATCCTGGTTCATTAATTTCAGAAAGGATACACCTGATCCAGGTGTCTTGTGACCTTTCAACTCTTACAAAGCCATCTAAGGCCAGCTGGCTCTCTGGAATGGAATATTAAAGAGGTTTGCCGACAAACAAACTTCCTCTCTTCCATTCCTCCTTCCACAAGCACTTCTCAGCAAGGGAAGGATACAGTTGCTCCTAAATGTGACTGTGGAAATTCTTAACCTAGGAAAGAACAAATCTTAGAACACTGGACAGGGACCTTTCAAGTTAGACTGGCCCTCAGCCAACTTGCTACTAGTTGGGTTGTTCGTGCTGCAATAGGAAATAATTTACTCCCATGTCATCTTCCTTTGGCTTCTGCACCATACAAAATGTGGACTGGGACTTGAAAGCCAAGCTGGGGAAAAGATAAAATTCCATCACCAAAAACAAAGCATATCTATTGCTAAAATGAAAGGCAGTATGGTAGAGTGGATAAGCTGCTAGCCTCCGACCCAGGAAAACCCAGGTTCAAGTTCTATTTGTGACACATATTGGCAGAAGAGGGACAAGTCATTTAGCTTCTCCATACTCTAGACTAGACACTTCTCTAAGACTATATTAGGTAGGAAAAGTGCCATTTTGCTTTGGTAGCATTCATTTCCTCACCTGGGAATTTTCTAGAATAATAAAACCATAGGTCTAGTCCCTATCCCAAATGCACAATTTAGTTAATTGGACCTAAGCACAACAATGTCATTGTATGCAAACTCAACACAAGGGAATTCAGATATATGAGATTGTTGATCAAAAAATGAAGACAGAAATATATATTATATTATATATAAATTATATATATGTATATAATTTTTTAAAATTATAAGCTAAATCCATGCCATTTTCCAACCAGCATAAAGTCTTGCATCAGTTTGCCCAATCACTCTCATTCTCTCTCTGAGAAGCTTCAATATGAATCATTGCATTGTTTTGTACCAAACATTAGCTCCCACATCAGTCTTTGTCTGGAGTTCTTGCTTGTAATAAGTCACATCTGAGTCAGAACAGTGCTTCTTTTTGCTTCATTAACACTATTTAGTTATTAATAATGGTCCCACAGTATGAAAGTAGTGATGCTGGTAGCTCTAATAAGACTAAAGTGAATAATAAAATGCCTAGGTAGGTTCACATAAAAAATAATTATTAAATAATAGGGTTTGCTATTATGTGCAATTTTCTACTTAAGCAAAGAATCTTGGAACATATTGGTCCCATAAAACAAGATCCTACTGTATTGTTTCCATTATTTTGTTCCTTCTATTTACATTATTATAATTATTATGTATATTATTTATGCATATGCATATGATAGATATTATCTTACTGGTTTCTGCTTACTTTATTTTGCATCAGTTCATTTAAGGCTTCCTAGCATAACTACCACAATTTGTTTAGCTATTTTCTAACCAATGGGCATCTACTTTGTTTCCAAGTCTTTGTTCCTAAAGAATGTGCCACTATGTATATATTAGAGTGCCTTTCTTTCTGTCTTGAGGTTACATGTCCTCCAGTGGAATCTCTAAGTGGTCAAAGGTCCATGCTAATTTGAACAAGTCTATTCAAATCTTCAGCCTCATAACCAAGAAGGATGGATGACTTCATAAGGATGGAAGTATCCATGCTATGGCAACTCCTTCCCCCAAATCAGATCCCAATCCATATTCCCAATTTGATTTGATAAAGGGATCCTAAGCATAGAATTTGAAACCAAATCTTCCTGACCCCAATTCCAACACCGTATCCAAAAGGTCATACTACTTCTAGCAAGGAAAAAAGAAAATTGAAAAGACTCAAAAGTGGAAAATATCAACAAACAACCTAATGCTATAGAAACTGGAAGAAGTAATATTTTCAGAGATTGGCAAAGCTCCTTCATCCAAGTTATAGATAGAATAATTTGACTTCTAAGTGAATCTGCATTTGCTATGAGTAAATATTCTCAATCTCAACTAATCTTGGTCTGAACTATAGCCTTGCTTCAGTGAATTATCTCATTTATATGAATCCAAGCTGAGTGAACACATTCTAACAAACTCTTTACTGATATACCCAACATAGTTAGACATACTTTGGAGGTAGATTGAAAGATAGCTCAGGCCAATGGGAGGCAGGACAACAGAAGGGTCTGTCAGCAGTGTCCAAATATCGGTTTTATTTTCAAAAGCTGTTGCTAAATATGAGTGTGAATTAAATAGCTTAGGAAAAAATGTAATCTACTTGAAAGTCTTGTATAGAAATAATCAATATTGGAAACCAGGGAAGCATCTAATGTTACTGTTTGATTTAATGCAACTTTTTAGTAAACAAGATCCTCAGTGGAAAGTCAGACCCCATCTCTGGGGAGCTAGGGAATGGGATCTGATGAACCAGGGAAATACTTACTCTCAATACTTCTTTTCTTATCTTCTTAGCTCAGTGGCTTGGCTGCAGTCAGGAGATTTTTAATTTTAACACTGGTATGCCTTTTTTTATTTAAAAGCCTTATCTTCTGTCTTAGCATCAATATCACATGTTGGTTCCAAGGCAGAAGAGCAGTAAGGGCTGGGCAATGGGGGTTCAGTGACTTGCCTAGGGTCACACAACTAGGAACTGGCTATGCCTTTAAAAAAAAAGCCCTCAGTTTAAAAAAGGAGGATATCCTGTAGAAAATAGTGCTGAACCAGCAGTCCAAAACCCCAGGTATCTGGTCCCAGAACTGTGACTAGCTGTGTGCCCTTGGGCAAAATGTTTAGCTCCTCAGATGTCTTTATTATACCATTCTTTCTCAAAGTCATAGAACTTTCCTTTTTACAATCTATCCTGTTGGGGGTGGGGAACAGGGGGAACCTAGTATGACATAAATATTCATCCTGTTTACAAAAACATGTCTTAATATATTAATTTTTTTCCATAACACATTTTAGTATAAAAAGAGTAGATGAGCATCCATTTTTCTTTCCTACCCTCATCTGAAAGCTCTGTTCCTCTTTTCTTCCCACTTCCCCTTAGTGAATACTTTTCTCTATTTTTTCTAAATGACTTAAAGCCTGTAATTAGTCTTTTCACTCTTTGTGAAGATAGAATCGACAGGACTTGGCAAATGATTGGGTATGGAAGAGCGGTGGAGAGAATAAAGAATCAAGGATAATGCCTAGATTGTAAACCTAGGTGACTCAGAGGATGGTAGTGCCCTTCGATAGTAATAAGAAACTTAGGAAGAGAGGAGCATTTATGAGGAAAGATAATGACTTTCATTTTGGGGACATTTTGAATTTAAGATGTCTATGGAGCATCCAGTTCATGGTTTCCAAAAGAGAATTGGAGATGAGAAACTAGAGGTTGGGAGACAGATTAGAGCTATGTAAGTAGATCTGAAAAATCATCACCAGAGAGATGATCATTGAATTCATGGGAGTGATGAGATTACCAAGGGAAATAGTATAGAGGAAGAAAAGAAGAGGGCCCAGGACAGAACCTTGTAGGATAACCATAGTTAGCGAACATGGACGAACATCCAGCAAAATAGAATGAAAAAGAATAGATGGGAGAGAGAATGGTGTTATGAAAACCTAGACAAAGGAGAACATCAAGAAGAGGGTAATTGAGGAAGCCTGTGAAGAGGTCAAGAAGAATGAGGATTGAGAAAAGATTTGTTAATTAAGAGGATCACTGGTAACTTTAGAGAGAGCAATTTCAATTGACGACTGAAGTCAAAGTCATACTGAAGAGACTTAAGAAGAGAGTAAGAGAAAAGGAAATGGGGGTACTAATTAAAAATGTCCTTCTCAAGGTGTTTAGCCACAAAAAAGAGGAGAAATATGAGATGATGGCTAGGGGATATGGATGACTAGGGGATATGGATTTTGGAGGAGGGAGAAGAGTTGGGTCTGCACATAAGCAGTAAGGAAACAGTCAATAGACAGACAAATTAAGAATGACTTTCATTTTTTCCCCTTGGAAATAGGAGGTAAGGTTCTCAACTGAGAGAATGGGGGAAGGAGGAACCATGTGAGATTTGAGGAAGGATGAAAGAGTTTGAAAAACTATTCTGGGAAGTGGGATGGTCAATTTGTTAGGGAGGTATAAAAAAAAATCCCCTTGTCACAGCAGGGGTCCAGTTAAAATTATGTAACACAAAATTTTCATGGATCCAATCAGCATGATTTTGTGATTTTCTCAATTTTTATTCAGCAGCACCTGAGTAGAGGGAAGGCAGCAGATGGTGGGAATAATCCAAAGCTGAGGCTTGGCAAGACAAGATCAATGAGAAGAAATAAGGAAGCATGAGAGAATGTAGTGAGTCAGAAGTAATGGTCTGGGGAAAAACTGAGGGGAAAAGAGATTGGAAACCAAGGTGAGGTTACAGAACAGGGTTTGACATTGTAGGACAGAGGGAGAGGTGGAATGACAACCGATTATGATGAGATAAGGGAATTTCAGAGTTCATGGACATAGAAGTGGCACATTATGGGTGATGTCAAGCTCAAAGGTATGATGATATCTATGTGGTAGTGGTAGGGTCATGGGAAATGAGTAAGTGGAGAAACTAGGAAGTTAAGAGTATTTGAAGGAGAATCAATACATATGTTTGAATTCCCCTAGTATGAAAGCCAGAGCTAGAGAGAAGAGAGTCATCATGAGTCACAGAACTAGAAGGGAAAGAAGGAGTGTCCAGAAGGTTAGTAGATAATAGCTACCAGTATCATATTATTATCATAAAAGGTGGCAATATAGTATCAAGAATATCTGTACTCAGGCCATCTTTCTCTTTATGTGTCTTTTTATTTTTTCCTTATAAACCCCATCTTTTAACTCTTATCCTTCCCATCATTAAATTTTCCAACAGCTGCTCCCTGAAAGCTCCTATAATTAGGCTTCAAATGAATGAGTTTTCCCACACTTCTCCATTTCCACCCAAAGCCTTGGCAAATTACTCTTCCTTGCCACTTCACACTTTATATTCCCCTTTCCAGAATTCCCCTAATATCTAAAGCACACTCACCTCTCTGTTGTTGTTCAGTTTTTTTCAGTTGTGTCTGACTCCTTGTGACCCCATTTGGGGTTTTCTCAACAAAGATACTAGAGAGGTTTGCCATTTTCTTCTCCAGCTCATGAAGAAACTGAAGCAAACAGGGTTAAATGACTTGTCCAGGATCAAATAACAAATAAGTATCTGAGGCCAGATATGAACTCATGAAGTCTTCCTGACTCCAAGTTCAGTGTTTCATCTACCCTTCCAAGTTTAAAACCCTTTCACTGCTTACTTAACACAGTGCTTGGCACACAGAAAGCACTTAATAAATGCTTATTGATTGTTTAATAGTATTTCCTTTTAAAATACCCATTTTCAGAGAGCTTTGTTTCAGGAGGCTTGGGTAAAAATTTTCCCTGATTTTAAAGCCACACTTCTCTTTTTTGAAACAAGGCTTTGTCCTGTGAATGGGGGAGGAATTTGTATTTTTTAAAAAATGACTTCTAAATGTAGGAATAGAGAAATTTATTTGTGAGCAAATCCAACCTTCCCCCACCTTACTTGGTATGCTAGGAAGTAAAACAAACAAAGAAGATGACCTTTGAAGGTATAAGCCCTCCCCCACCCTCTCTACATCCCCATACTCCTTCCTGACCTTTGCAAAGCAGAACCCTTAGGAATCAATCAAAACTGCCACACTGGAAAGGGTGAGAAGGGTCTGCTTTAATTGGATCACAAGAATGGTGAAGGAAGTAGGCACTTGGATTTGGGGGAGCAAAGAGAAGGTCAATAGGAGCCTATCTAAATGTCTTAGTGACCTTTGACTGGATCTGGCCTTTACGTTTATCCAGTGCTGGATCTCTCCAGTATTTTGTTCCCCATTAGACTATAAGATCCTTGAGAACAGAGAATTACCAGCTCAGAGTGTTCCTAGAGAATATTTTTAGAGTCTACAACAATGTCTTGCACATAAGATAATCTTTAAGAAATGTTTGGCTCAGATCAAATCTCCTGCCAGCTAAAGAAGGGGGAAGAGAAGGGAGGGAGGAAGACAAGTATGGTCATATAACTTTGGAAAACATATATGGAAATTTGCTATTACATGTAACTGAAAAAAAATTAAAATAAAAAAATTATCTATTTGGTTTCTTTAAAAAATGTTTTTAAATGTTTGGCTCCAGAGGGGAAAGCTAGAACTGGGATTTGGAAAGGATAGAGAGGTAGATTTTCACTTTATCAGTGATTCCCAAAGTGGGCGCTACCGCCCCCTGGTAGGTGCTGCAGCGATCTAGAGAACTGGTGATGACCACACTTTTTTTGTATTACTTTCTATTCTGAGTTCAATAAATAGTTTCATAATTTCCAGGGGGCTCTAAGTAATATTTTTTTCTGGAAAGGGGGCGGTAGGCCAAAAAAGTTTGGGAACCACTTAAGATTAAGAAGAATTGTCTAGAATAGGTATCCAAAAGTGGAATAGAGGGGCTCATGAAGTAATAAGAATAGTAAGAGGAAGTTTTATTACCTCAATAAGGAAATAGTTTTTCAACTTAGTGTGGTTTAGTTATTTTTCAGTCATGTACCACTCGTTGTGACCCCTACTTAGGGGTTTTTTCAAAAAAGACACTGGAGTCGTTTGCCAGTTTCTTTTACAGCTCATTTTATAGATGAAGAATCTGAGACAGAGCTAAATGACTTGCCCATTCACATAGCTGGTAAGTGTCCAAGGCTAGACTTGAACTCAGGAAGAGGTATCTTTCTGACTCTAAACCTAGCACTCTATCCACTGCACCACCTAGCTGCTCTCTGGGGTGTATGGGTATTTAAGAAGGACAAGCATCTCTAGTGTGGTGGCTTGTGGATACATTTACAAGGCTGCTCATCGACTTTAGTGTCCGTCTGACCTCTCACCCGTGGCTCCAAGAAGCTATGGATTACTCAGAGGTGTAGCATCTCAGCAGATGAGCTAAACCAGACTGAGGGTAACTGATTGGTCACAAACCTGTTGATGATTTAGCATGCAAAGATATCCCCCAGCAGAATGGGCAGATGAGAACAATTTATTCCAGTGGCCATGAAAGTGAGTGGAACATTTAGAGCTTAGTTGAACATCAAAGGTCAGATGCCAAGATCGTCCACTGTGTTCTAGGCCAGTCATCCTGATTTTTGTCTTGCCACTGTCCTTTGTTTCTCTTTAAAAATGAGGAACAAAAAACAATCTGCTTCTTTACCTGGTTTTGTCAACCCCATGGAACAAGATGCTCTCCGTACCTGATCCCACCCCCAAACTCTTCTTTCCTCCCTCCTTTTGGATATTATCTCCCTCCATTAGATTGTAAGATCCTTGAGGGCAAGGACTGTCTTTCTTTTTATTAATTATATCCCCAACTCTTAGCATAGTGCTTGGCACATAGGAGGAGTTTCGTAAGCTAGCCATCCTGACTTTTGTCTTGCTGTTGTGGGAGAGTAGTTCCCACCTAAAGAATTGCCAAGCTCCAAGGAACCTTCAGAAAATAAAGAGATTTATTAGGAGGGAAAGTCAAATGGCTGGGAGGAAAGATGAAGGTTGCCTACTCCAGGGACAGAAGAGCCTAGTTCAGTGATGGAGAACCTTTTAGAGATGGAGTGCCAGACCCTGCCCCTATCCCACCCTCAGGCTGAGTGACCTGCCCCTCCCCCCACCAAACGCAGAGTGCTCCCTGCTTACGCCCTTACCCCACTTTCCAAAGCACCCCCATTGAGCTGCTGGACAGAGGGGTGGGTGAAGTGATTAATAGCCTCAGTGAGTGTAGAAAGGGGGAAGGGAGTGACCCAAATGCTCCACTCCCCTCCAGCTCTGTCACCTGTGAGCTTCTCACCTTATCTGCTGTGCTCTCCCATTGGGCTGCTGAGCAGAGGGATGGGTGAAATGAAAAAAATGTCATCAGGAATGGCAGAGAAGGGGAAGGAATCAGCTTCACCCAAGTCTCTCTGCCTTTCTAATAACCAACTAGGTGGGGGGAGCAGCCCCATGTCCACAGAAAGCACTCTATATGCCATTTTTTGGCAACTGTGCCATAGGTTTGCCATCACTGGTCTGATTCATGTATTTTTATAGGAAAATCTGGTTATGTGATATGTGACATACAAGGACAGAAAACTGGGGAGAGTATGAGGATTCCTGAGTTTGAGAATATTGTCAATCAGTGAGATATACAGATTTCAAAAGAATGGAACATGCATGCCATATTTGTCTGTTTAATCAGTGTTTATCAGGGATGGTTTGCTTTTAGTCACACCACATTTCCGAGGTCAGAAGCTCAGAGGAGTCCTTGAGGTATCCCCCAGAATTTCTGGGTTTCTTGGGCCCCACTATAGGGTCAGAGACTGAGGAGTTCCTCATATGCTCTTTCTGGTCTGGGATCCTTCTAGTGACTTGGGAATCTCCAAGGGACCTTGTGCCCCCAGGCCATTGGCACTGGACTTCAATGACTCTGGAAGGGAGAGTGACGTTCACAACTTTATACAAGTTTGCCCTATTTGAACTGAACTCATTCACAAGTCAAAATGTCACCCCATGATGTCATTGGTCCTCAGTGAAACAAAGGACAAACAAAAATAACAAGATGTGTAAGTGTCCATGTATAGTACCTATATTCACATAGTAGTCTTAGTGTGACTCATGGGCTAAATGAATAGCAATCTATGAATTCTGATCTACCTTTCTCCAAAGGAGAGTGCAACCTTTTCACTGAGGAATCTAGGAGATGAGGTATGGTTGGAAACTCTACTCTTTTGCTTGTCTATCTTCAAACTGGTTACCATATTAGAATTATAACTCACTGACCTCTGTAAGTATGGCTGACCTAAGGGTATAATAGATTCAGAACAAAAGCTGTTTCCATGATTTCCAATTTTTACTTTGAAAAGAGAAGATAGCTAAATGCTTACACTTTGAGGCTTTACTCCTCCCTACCAAGTTCCCTTTACACAAAAGACTATCACAGATAGTAAATAGGAATTAAACCTATTTATCCAATGGAAATAGCAAACAGAAAGTGAGAATTTAAACAGATTAGAATATTTTTTTTAAAAATGAGTGAATGAACTCTTTAGATGGAAATGAGATTAGATCTCAGTTCCAAGAGAAGCTATGTTCTCACCCAAAGGGGAAATTCTCTCTTCAAAGTCTTTCAGAAGGCAAGTTGGAAATCAGGACATATAAAGAAGCCAGCTTCTTGGGGGCATCTGGGTAGCTCAGTGGATTGAGAGCCAGGCCTAGAGATGGGAGGTTCTAGGTTCAAATCTGACCTCAGACAATTCCCAGCTGTGTGACCCTGGGCACGTCACTGACCCCAATTGCCTACCCTTACCACTCTTCTCCTTGGAGCCAATGCACAGCATTGATTCTAAAATAGAAGGTACGGGTTTAAAAAAAAAAAATAGCCAGCTTCTCCAACATGTCTTTCTTTTTGAAGTCTTGTCTATCTGTGCGTCTGTCTCTTCCTCCCTCTCTCAAATAATATCTTGAATCATGCATGCTTCTTTCCAAAAAATGTACTTCTGACATCAACTCCACCCTTCCCAGAATTCCACAATCTCACATGTCACTTAAGCAACCTGGAGTTATGTCTCCCTGTATGCAGCAGTGCTTAGATTGGGTGAAAGATTGAGTATACATACACATATATATGATATTTTTCTTGATAGGATGTAAATTCATGGAGGGCAAGGACTAGATGACTTTGCTTGGTTTCTTGTTTTTGTTTTTTGTTTTGGTCTTTGTATCTCCATGGCTTTTGCACAATGCTCGTTGATTGATTGACCAATTTTACCTTCAGGTACCAAAATGCTTTGCCTCTCAAAGGAAAGGAGGGGGTGGGAGGAAATTTCTTCACTCTAACAATTTTCTACTATGCAATTAAAATCTGTTCTGAAAGCTATCTTCCTTGCATCCAAGAGGGACCATCTTCTAGAAAAAGCTTTTCTTCCTCCTGATTTCTTTCTTTTAGGGAGGCAGTGAATATATATAACCTCATCTTTTCCCTTCTCCATTTGTTATACATTTCTTTTTTTAGCTAGCTTTTTCCAATATTCCTCTGCACCAATATGTGAGGGAACAGATAACCTGTGGCTTTCTTCTCTCAGTGAGTCTTTCCTATTCCCAAGTGCAATTAATTATTTATGATTCTAAGAACCTTTCTTTTTGTACCTAATGTGGTTTCCTGAAGGAAGAGCACAACTAGCCCATATTCAGTCTGTCTATGAGTTTCATCCTCTGCCTCTTGTGGCATGATGCTAACACTTTGGTCCACAATCTAATCTTGCTCTTTTCAGACTATTACCTTTGCCCTAATCAAATTGCAAAGCCTTTCCAATTATTCTTCTTCCTGGTTTTTATTACCCTTTCCCCCCTTATCTATTACATATGAAATTCTATGTTGTTAATTTTTTTTCCCACCCTTCTCTTGCTCTTCCATTAAAAAAAAAAAGTAGGACTAAGAGGAAGCTGATCATTAATCCTTTTTGGAATATTTTCTCCTTTGCTCCCAGCCAGGTCTAATTAGTCCCAGTGTTTTCAAGGGGACCCACTCTTTTATTTTCTGTAGGTAGAGACACAGACGTGCTCATTCTCATTCTTTTTCTTTCCCCTCCTGCTCCACCTTCCTTTATCTTGTCACCTTGCCCCATTACTATTTCACTTGTGTTTGATTTAAAACAGCTCTTCCTTGAGTACACACACATACAAAGGTTAACTCTGGAGGTTCAGTCACATAGTTCCATCACTACTACAAGCTAGCCAAGTTTCCACTGAAATGTGTTAAAAGATTGTGTCCACTTGAAAACATGTGCTTGCTGGTGTTGTGTTTCAGGACAGCAACTTGGACCATGAACTAAATGTAAGTTGATTTGGGAGCCCCATAGGAATTTACCAAGTCTTGACCAAGTCACTTAGTGTCCTTGAAAATTAGGGAGCAAATGGACACAGGAGAAATGCCAAGTGGCCAAATGGAAAAATAGATCACACTTTGTTTAGTTGCTTAAAAGACAAAATATATATATATAGGCAAGCAAAGCAAACAAGGGGCCACATTATTGCCTCTACCATGATAACTTGGTTTCATCGAGGTTTCGCTGCCCTAGTAACAGCAATATTGTACAATGATTAACTGTGAATGACAACTATAATCCGCAATGCAATGATCTGAGACAACTCCAGGGAACTCATAATGGAAAATGCTGCTGTGGAAGGAAGTGATGCAGTCTGAATACAAATCGAAGCATACTATTTTTCACTTTATTTATATGATGTATTTTCTTCTACAACATGACAAATAGGAAAATATATATGGCATGATAGTACATGTATAACCAGATTACTTGCCATCTTGGGGGAAAGAGAGATGGGGGAAGAGAATTTGGGTTGCAAAATGTCAGAAAACAAATGCTAAAAATTGTTTCTGTGTATACAATAATACAAAGATTGCACTGCCCAGGAGGTAGAGATCCATCTTCTAAGATGGTTAAAGGCTATGTGTACCTGGTTGCATTCAGGAATAAATACTTGAGCATCATTCACTCAATCAATAAACATTTATTGAGCGCCTACTATATATACCAAGTACTGTGCTAAGCCCTGAGGATACAAAAAAGAGGCAAACAATAGTTCCTGCCCTCAAGATGCTCACAATCTGATATTATTAATAGTTAATTAATAATAATTTGGATAACCATCTAACATGTAAACAAATATATACAAAGCAAGCTATATGCAGGGTAAAGAGTAGATAATTAACAGAGGGAAGGCACTTGGATTAAGAGGGGTTGAGGAAGGCTTCCTATAGAAGGAAGCATTTTAATTGAAACTTAAATGAAGCTACAAAGCTCGATGGTCAAAAGAGAAGAGGGAGAGTTCCAGAGATAGAGGACAACCAAAGAAAATGCTCAGAGAAGAGAGGTGGAATGTCTTGAACAACCAGGTCATGGTCACTGGTTTTAAAAGTATGTTGTGGGGAGTAAGGTAGGACAGGACTCGGTTGTGAAAGGCTTTGACTGCCAAACAGAGGATTTTGTATTTGATCTTGAAGGAGAAAAAGACACCACTGGTGTTTATTTAGTGTATGGGCCAAGGGAAGGGCCATCCAACATACCCTTTAGGAAAATCACTTTTAGTGACAGAACATAGGACGGATTAGAATGGGGAGACACTTGAAGCAGACAAGACCCACCTATAGTAGGCTGCTGCAATGATCCTGGAGGGTGATGATGTAGGGTCTGCATCAGAACGGCAGCAGTGCCATAGGAGAGAAGAGATCATATCTGAGAGCTATTGCAAAGCTGAAATCAATAGGTCTTGGGGCAGATTGTATATGTGGGGTAAGATATAGTGAGGAATCCAGCATGACTCCAAGGTTGTGAGCCTGAGGGACTGGAAAGACGGTATTGCCCTCCACAGTAATAGGGAAGAGAGTCAGGGCAGAGATTAGGGGGAAAGAATGAGTTCCATTTGGACATGTTGAGTATAATGTTCCTTTTTTTTTTTTTTTAAACCTTACCTTCTTCTAAGGCAGAAGAGAGGAAAGGGCTAGGCAATGGAGGGTTAAGTGACTTGCCCAGGGTCATACAGCTAGGAAGTGTTTAAGGCAGGTTTGAACCTAGAATCTTCCATCTCCAAGCCTGGTTCTCAGTCCACTGAGTTTAGTTTAATATTTCCACTAGATATCTAATTTGAGATATCTGAAAGGCAGTTGGAGATGCGAGATTGAAGGTCAACAGAGAGTTTGGGGTAAGAACATCAGTATAGAGATGGTTATTAAATCCTTGGAATCAATTAAAAAAGTATACAACATCAATCTTGATCATTTCACTAGAAGTGCCTCATTTTGTTCAAATATTGAACTTAAACTACCATAGCCTGTGTTGAGATGAGCCCAGCCTGTGGAGAAGTCAGGGGGCAAGAGTAACCAATTATCAGAGAACACATCTGTGAACTTTAAAGATCAGGTAGTCCAACTCCCTTATTCTATTACTAAGATCATAGAAGCTCAGAGAGGTTAAATTACTTGTCCAAGGTTCCTTGGACCGCCACATTGAGACGGGTCAGTCATCAGATTACTCATTCACATAGATTACTAGGCAATTACAATAAATATGCTTTTCCTTGCCATATAGTTAGCAAATGCTAATGGCCCTGCATTTGTATAACTAACTGTTCTTTCTACCCAAAACACTTAATTCATTCCCTGCTGAAAGGAAAATTTTTATTGTTGTTGTTGAGAAGTTTTTTAGTCATATCCAACCTTTTCTGATCTCATTTGGGGTTTTCTTAACAAAGATACTGACATAATTTACCATTTCCATCTCCAGCTTATTTTACAGATGAAAACAGGATTAACTGACTTGCTGGGGCCACACAGCTAGAACCTGTCTAAGGCCGGATTTGAACTCAGCAAGTGGAGTCTTCCTGACTCCAGGTCTGGCAATTTATCCACTGTACGTAGTTGAAATAATGGCATTATGTAGTACATTTTTTTTTACCTTGACGAAACACATGATTTATTTTATTTCTTTATTTTTAGTTTAAATGTATTTGTTTATTTGTTACATTACAATACACAGGTAACACTGTCCCTCTCCTCTCCCATTAGAGAAGGCATCAACTGAAAAAAAAAAGATATGTGTATATATAAAACTGTGTCTTGCTTATTTTGATTTATCAATTCTTTATCTGGAGGTGAATATACACAAGTCATTCTTCAAACAGTATTTGTGTTGCTGTCTGCAGTGCTCTCTTGGTTCTGCTCATTTCACTCTTTATAACTTCTTGTAGGTCTTTCGATTTTTTTTTAATTACCTGTTTGTCACTTCTTATGGCACAGTAGTATTCTATCGCATTCACATGTCACAACTTGTCTAGCTATTTCCCCAATTGATAGGCATACCCTCCATTTTCAGTTCTTTGCTACCACAGAGAGCTGCTATAAAGATTTTAGAATGTATAGAGGTTTTTCCCCCCTTTATCCCTGATTGCCTTAGGAAATAAATCTAATAATGCTATTGCTGGGTCAAAAGGCAGTAAATTAAAACAAAATTATTGGGTGAACAGTATAAGTAAATTCTCAACATTTTCTCAAAAAAAAAAATTACAAGCAACCAAAACATGAGCATTTTGCGTCATGTGAGTGCTTAGAAATTGTTGGCCTAGGTTCTCCTTAGAATAATAATTATAGATATAAAACAGTACAATATATTTTCAGTAGTCTCTCTAAGCTCCCAGACTTTGAACAGATTATTTCTTTGTATAATAATTATTCTTTTCATTAATGTTGTTCTATCCACTTCAAATGTTATCAGAAATTTGCTTCATTGATTTAGAACATTTATTGCTTTCTTCAAACGCAATTTGATTTAAACTAATAAATATTTATTATGTATTTATTATAGATCAGACACCAAACTAGGTGCTAGGGAGCGACAAAAATGAAATGGTCCTTCAAGGTGCTTACATTCTACTCAGGGAATTTGACATGCATAGAGATGAGTGAGTCAAAGTTAATTTGAAGAGGAAGAGAGTATGTATTTGGGGTGACTAGGAAGTATAGTGGATAGAACGCTGGGCTTGGAGTCAGGAAGACTCTTCCTGAGTTCAAATCTGGTCTCAGACATGTACTAGCTATGTGATCTTGGGTAAATCACTTAACCCTGTTTGCCTCAGTTTCCTCATCTGTAACATGAATAGGAGAAGGAAGTGATTTGTGTATAGTTGGAAAAATCTTGAACCCCTGGAACTTCATTGCCCAAAATTCTTTTCTCTATTATCCACAATTCCTTTTCCTTTCTGTTTATGTGTGTCTTTTGCATGATTGTATATGTTTTGGGTAATGCCACTCTAGCTCTCTTCCACGTGAATTGAGTGGTGACCAGTCTTTGTTACCCTAGCTCTCTCTTCCATGGGAAGTGAATGGGAAACATTCCCTGTGTTCTCTGGCTCTCTAATTAAATATTAATAAATCTCTATAAGTATTATATTTTGGAGATATTGAATATTAATTTTAAAATCCACACAAACCAATCCAGTATTTTTGCCAAGAAAACCCCAAATGGGATAAAGAAGAGTTGAACACAACTGAAAATGACTACACAACAAGAGTATGTATTAATGACTGGGAGGGAATGGGCAGGGAGAATAGTAATTAAAGAAAGCTTCACAGAGCTGAGGATTAAACAGAGCTGATCCCAGTAGGAAGACAACATTCCTGAGGTAGAGATAAAGGAGTGTATTCTAGGAATATGCAAATATTGTAGTGGTCTGGAAAGTTCAGGGAACAATAATTCCAGTTTGATTAGAATGTAGAATATGTGACTTTCAAGCAAGATGGATAAAAGCTAGGACAAAGGGAACAAGCACATGTTAAATGTCAGGCACTAAGTACTTTACAAATATAATCTAATTACAACAACCCTTGAAGGTAGATACTATTATCATCCTTGCTTCACAGTTGACGGAACTGAGGCAGACAATCATAAAATAACTTGCCCTGATCACACAGTTTAGTAAATGTCTGAGGCTGGGTTTAAACATCTTTCTGACTCCAGACCTAGCACTCTATCCACTGCTCTACTTAGCTGCCTGGAAGGACAGAAAGAAGGAAGGGAGAGAGAGAAAGAAGGAAAGAGAAAAGGAAGGAAATGAACCTTTTAAAAAAAATATGTAGAAAAGAACAGAAGACTCAGAAGGAAACAATTTTTGGAACTAACATGTCAAATTTAGTATATACTTTAATAAAAATAAGCTGTACATAATGAGGGTCGTGATTTCATATATACAAAAAAGTTTTTATATTCTTTGTTTATGGAAATGTTCATGTTTTGGGGGGCTTAACAAGTTTTGAATAACAAAAAAAAATTCTACTTTAAAAATACCTTAAGCATAGTAAAAACCCACTGACTCCCAAAATGGTCCATTCTGCTTTTAGATAATGCTAATTGTTAATATATTTTCAAACACAAATTTGTCACTTTGCAACCAATTAATTGTTCCTAGTTCTTCCCTCTGGACCCAAAACTTAATTTCTTTTCCATATTGCAGTCTCTCAGATATTTGGAGTTAGCTAGCATGATTCTCTCCTTTTCCAGATTAAAAACATCCTATGTTTCTTCAACCATGTAGGTCTTTCCATGTGTGTTTGTTTTTTAAACCCTTATCTTCTATCTTAGAGTCAATACTATGTATTCATTCCTAGGCAGAAGAGTGGTAAGGGTAGGCAATGGGGGTCAAGTGACTTGCCCAGGGTCACACAGCTGGGACGTGTCTGAAGCCAGATTTGAACCCAGGACCTCCCATTTCTAGGCCTGACTCTCAATCCACTGAGCTATTCAGCTGCCCTTCTATGATTTTTTTTTAAATTAACCTGTTTGTCATTTCTTATGGCACAGTAGTATTCCATCACATTCACATGCCAGAGATTGTTTTTCCATTTCCCAGTTGATGGGCAGCCAAAGATTATGTAGATCTCTCTTGCAAAATAGATTCAAGGTCCTCCACCAAATCAGTGGCTTTCCTCTGAATTCTCTCTAATTTATCAGTACTCTTTCTCAATTATAGTACCTACAGCTAAATATTATATTCTAGTTGTGGTCTGGCCAGCATGGAATGGCCCTGATGTAGGGGTGAGGTAGGGCTGGAAAGATCTCACTGACCCTTCTTGCCAGGCAGCTGAAGCCAGTTAAGTTTTATCAGTCATTTATACCTTAGTGTGAATAAATTGATTGAATCTTGCCTGAGTAAGTTTTGTTAAAGGCCAGAGATGAGAAAATCCAACACTGGTTTCAAAAAAGAAGAGAGAAGGGAGGAGGGTAAATAAAAAGTCCCTGAGAAAACTGCCTACTTTCACAATTTTGCCTAGATCTCTCTCTGTCTTTTATGAACATTTCATTTCTGAATAATAGGTCCATAATTTTTGCCTTTGCCAAGTTAAGCCAAAATTCTCATTTTTCCATTCTAAACTTTTCTTCCAAAATAAATCATTGAAAAATCCACCCACTCCCAATACTTACATCATGGCCTTTCATTTCCTAAGATCTGAATCACAAAGAATATTTTTTCTGAGTCATCTGCAATAACTTTATAATCAAGTTTGCCACAACATCCTTCTAATGTGGCTACTTACTCATTATACCTTTAAATCTTATTCAAAACCTCTTCTAGTCAAAGACTATACTCAAGTGCTCTTTTCCCTCTGGTGGGTGGCTTCCTTTCCCCTCCCTAGGGTTTTAAGATAATCAATAGAAGTTAAAGGAGGAAAAAGTTTCACTTTTGTCTTTCATTTTTATCTTCTTTGTTTTGCTTGGCTTCCCTACTCCCCTTTTTTATGTCCCATCTTTTCTTCCAACACATCCTTCCTTTGTCAGCTTTCTTACTCCAAGATTAAATATGACATCCCAGTTGCAACCATAGACTTAGAAGAGACTTAGAATAGAATAAAATAAAATATATTAAGTTCTTATTCCTGATTCAGGTACAAAAAAAATGTTGGTGACATTGGACACCTATCCTAAGTTCCTTTGTTAATATTTGAGAAGATCACAGAAAATCCCATTATCTTGCCTGTAAATTGTCCAAACTGGAGATCTCTTTCTCTCTCTCTCTCTCTCTCTCTCTCTCTCTCTCTCTCTCTCTCTCTCTCTCTCTCTCTCTCTC